>NC_088238.1:53451842-53751842 GCF_036934945.1 Oncorhynchus masou masou
CAGACCTGTTTTCGAGTTGCTGTGCTGTGCGTTTTGTTGCCAACCTATTTTTGCTACCTGACAATTTTACGGTTTTTACTTTTTAATTACTGTTGTTATACACACACACACATATATATATATATTTTTTTTTCCACCCACAACTTTTTCACTCCGGACGCTTTATCTGGACACGATTCGTCAGGACCTCCAACACCCGAAGCTAAGTAGTAACATTAACATGATGCCTTCTAATTGCAGTCGCTGTACTCGCCTTACGGCGAGGATAGCTGTGCTACAAGCCCGGCTTCAGACGCAATCGTTAGGCAAGGGTAATTTCAGTGTAGGAAAGGATGAAACAGCGTCTGTGCCACCAGCAAGTACAGATAGTAGTATAAATCCCCTGGCACAGTCCCCGCAGCCGGACAACTTTCTCACGGTTTCTGGAAGGAAATGCTGTAGGAACGCTCAACCGGTGTCGCTCATTCAGCCGACAGAAACTTTCAACCGGTTTTCCCCATTAAGTAGCGAGTCGGAGTCAGAGGCCGAGCCTTCTCTGGTCTATACTCCTCCCGTTACGGGGTCTGAGACGCCGAAGCTTCCCACCATTAGCTCTGACAAATTGAAAACTCTAGTCATTGGCGACTCCATTACCCGCAGTATTAGACTTAAAACGAATCATCCAGCGATCATACATTGTTTACCGGGGGCAGGGCTACCGACGTTAAGGCTAATCTGAAGATGGTGCTGGCTAAAGCTAAAACTGGCGAGTGTAGAGAGTATAGAGATATTGTTATCCACGTCGGCACCAACGATGTTAGGATGAAACAGTCAGAGATCACCAAGCGCAACATAGCTTCTGCGTGTAAATCAGCTAGAAAGATGTGTCGGCATCGAGTAATTGTCTCTGGCCCCCTCCCAGTTAGGGGGAGTGATGAGCTCTACAGCAGAGTCTCACAACTCAATCGCTGGTTGAAAACTGTTTTCTGCCCCTCCGAAAAGTTAGAATTTGTAGATAATTGGCCCTCTTTTGGGACTCACCACAAACAGGACCAAGCCTGACCTGCTGAGGAGTGACGGACTCCATCCTAGCTGGAGGGGTGCTCTCATCTTATCTACCAACATAGACAGGGCTCTAACTCCTCTAGCTCCACAATGAAATAGGGTGCAGGCCAGGCAGCAGGCTGTTAGCCAGCCTGCCAGCATAGTGGAGTCTGCCACTAGCATAGTCAGTGTAGTCAGCTCAGCTATCACCATTGAGACCGTGTCTGTGCCTCGACCTAGGTTGCGCAAAACTAAACATGGCGGTGTTCGCCTTAGCAATCTCACTAGGATAAAGACCACCTCCATTCCTGTCATTATTGAAAGAGATCATGATACCTCACATCTCAAAATAGGGCTACTTAATGTTAGATCCCTTACTTCAAAGGCAATTATAGTCAATGAACTAATCACTGATCATAATCTTGATGTGATTGGCCTGACTGAAACATGGCTTAAGCCTGATGAATTTACTGTGTTAAATGAGGCCTCACCTCCTGGCTACACTAGTGACCATATCCCCGTGCATCCCGCAAAGGCGGAGGTGTTGCTAACATTTACGATAGCAAATTTCAATTTACAAAAAAAAAAATGACGTTTTCGTCTTTTGAGCTTCTAGTCATGAAATCTATGCAGCCTACTCAATCACTTTTTATAGCTACTGTTTACAGGCCTCCTGGGTCATATACAGCGTTCCTCACTGAGTTCCCTGAATTCCTATCGGACCTTGTAGTCATAGCAGATAATATTCTAATCTTTGGTGACTTTAATATTCACATGGAAAAGTCCACAGACCCACTCCAAAAGGCTTTCGGAGCCATCATCGACTCAGTGGGTTTTGTCCAACATGTCTCTGGACCCACTCACTGTCACAGTCATACGCTGGACCTAGTTTTGTCCCATGGAATAAATGTTGTGGATCTTAATGTTTTTCCTCATAATCCAGGACTATCGGACCACCATTTTATTACGTTTGCAATTGCAACAAATAATCTGCTCAGACCCCAACCAAGGAACATCAAAAGTCGTGCTATAAATTCACAGACAACACAAAGATTCCTTGATGTCCTTCCAGATTCCCTCTGTCTACCCAATGACACCAGAGGACAAAAATCAGTTAACCACCTAACTGAGGAACTCAATTTAACCTTGCGCAATACCCTAGATGCAGTTGCACCCCTAAAAACTAAAAACATTTCTCATAAGAAACTAGCTCCCTGGTACACAGAAAATACCCGAGCTCTGAAGCAAGCTTCCAGAAAATTGGAACGGAAATGGCGCCACACCAAACTGGAAGTCTTCCGTCTAGCTTGGAAAGACAGTACCGTGCAGTACCGAAGAGCCCTTACTGCTGCTCGATCATCCTATTTTTCTAACTTAATTGAGGACAATAAGAACAATCCAAAATTCCTTTTTGATACGGTCGCAAAGCTAACTAAAAAGCAGCATTCCCCAAGAGAGGATGACTTTCACTTTAGCAGTGATAAATTCATGAACTTCTTTGAGGAAAAAATTATGATTATTAGAAAGCAAATTACAGACTCCTCCTTAAATCTGCGTATTCCTTCAAAGCTCAGTTGTCCTGAGTCTGCACAACTCTGCGTGGACCTAGGATCAAGAGAGACGCTCAAGTGTTTTAGTACTATATCTCTTGACACAATGATGAAAATAATCATGGCCTCTAAACCTTCAAGCTGCTTACTGGACCCTATTCCAACTAAACTACTGAAAGAGCTGCTTCCTGTGCTTGGCCCTCCTATGTTGAACATAATAAACGGCTCTCTATCCACCGGATGTGTACCAAACTCACTAAAAGTGGCAGTAATAAAGCCTCTCTTGAAAAAGCCAAACCTTGACCCAGAAAATATAAAAAACTATCGGCCTATATCGAATCTTCCATTCCTCTCAAAAATCTTAGAAAAGGCTGTTGCTCAGCAACTCACTGCCTTCCTGAAGACAAACAATGTATATGAAATGCTTCAGTCTGGTTTTAGACCCCATCATAGCACTGAGACGGCACTTGTGAAGGTGGTAAATGACATTTTAATGGCATCGGACCGAGGCTCTGCATCTGTCCTCGTGCTCCTAGACCTTAGTGCTGCTTTTGATACCATCGATCACCACATTCTTTTGGAGAGATTGGAAACCCAAATTGGTCTACACGGTCAAGTTCTGGCCTGGTTTAGATCTTATCTGTCGGAAAGATATCAGTTTGTCTCTGTGGATGGTTTGTCCTCTGACAAATCAACTGTAAATTTCGGTGTTCCTCAAGGTTCCGTTTTAGGACCGCTGTTGTTTTCACTATATATTTTACCTCTTGGGGATGTTATTCGAAAACATAATGTTAACTTTCACTGCTATGCGGATGATACACAGCTGTACATTTCAATGAAACATGGTGAAGCCCCAAAATTGCCCTCGCTAGAAGCATGTGTTTCAGACATAAGGAAGTGGATGGCAGCAAACTTTCTACTTTTAAACTCGGATAAAACAGAGATGCTTGTTCTAGGTCCCAAGAAACAAAGAGATCTTCTGTTGAATCTGACAATTAATCTTAATGGTTGTACAGTCATCTCAAATAAAACTGTGAAGGACCTCGGCGTTACTCTGGACCCTGATCTCTCTTTTGAAGAACATATCAAGACCATTTCAAGGACAGCTTTTTTCCATCTACGTAACATTGCAAAAATCAGAAACTTTCTGTCCAAAAATGATGCAGAAAAATTAATCCATGCTTTTGTCACTTCTAGGTTAGACTACTGCAATGCTCTACTTTCCGGCTACCCGGATAAAGCACTAAATAAACTTCAGTTAGTGCTAAATACGGCTGCTAGAATCCTGACTAGAACCAAAAAATTTGATCATATTACTCCAGTGCTAGCCTCCCTACACTGGCTTCCTGTCAAAGCAAGGGCTGATTTCAAGGTTTTACTGCTAACCTACAAAGCATTGCATGGGCTTGCTCCTACCTATCTCTCTGATTTGGTCCTGCCGTACATACCTACACGTACGCTACGGTCACAAGACGCAGGCCTCCTAATTGTCCCTAGAATTTCTAAGCAAACAGCTGGAGGCAGGGCTTTCTCCTATAGAGCTCCATTTTTATGGAACGGTCTGCCTACCCATGTCAGAGACGCAAACTCGGTCTCAACCTTTAAGTCTTTACTGAAGACTCATCTCTTCAGTGGGTCATATGATTGAGTGTAGTCTGGCCCAGGAGTGGGAAGGTGAACGGAAAGGCTCTGGAGCAACGAACCACCCTTGCTGTCTCTGCCTGGCCGGTTCCCCTCTTTCCACTGGGATTCTCTGCCTCTAACCCTATTACAGGGGCTGAGTCACTGGCTTGCTGGGGCTCTCTCATGCCGTCCCTGAGGGGGGTGCGTCACCTGAGTGGGTTGATTCACTGATGTGGTCATCCTGTCTGGGTTGGCGCCCCCCTTGGGTTGTGCCGTGGCGGAGATCTTTGCGGGCTATACTCAGCTTTGTCTCAGGATGGTAAGTTGGTGGTTGAAGATATCCCTCCAGTGGTGTGGGGGCTGTGCTTTGGCATAGTGGGTGGGGTTATATCCTTCCTGTTTGGCCCTGTCCGGGGGTGTCCTCGGGTGGGGCCACAGTGTCTCCTGACCCCTCCTGTCTCAGCCTTCAGTATTTATGCTGCAGTAGTTTATGTGTCGGGGGCTGGGGTCAGTTTGTTATATCTGGAGTACTTCTCCTGTCCAATTCGGTGTCCTGTGTGAATCTAAGTGTGCGTTCTCTAATTCTCTCCTTCTCTCTCTCGGAGGACCTGAGCCCTAGGACCATGCCCCAGGACTACCTGACATGATGACTCCTTGCTGTCCCCAGTCCACCTGGCCGTGCTGCTGCTCCAGTTTCAACTGAACCGCGGCCCTAGGACCATGCCCCAGGACTACTTGACATGATGACTCCTTGCTGTCCCCAGTCCACCTGGCCGTGCTGCTGCTCCAGTTTCAACTGTTCTGCCTTATTATTATTCGACCATGCTGGTCATTTATGAACATTTGAACATCTTGGCCATGTTCTGTTATAATCTCTACCCGGCACAGCCAGAAGAGGACTGGCCACCCCACATAGCCTGGTTCCTCTCTAGGTTTCTTCCTAGGTTTTGGCTTTTCTAGGGAGTTTTTCCTAGCCACCGTGCTTCTACACCTGCATTGCTTGCTGTTTGGGGTTTTAGGCTGGGTTTCTGTACAGCACTTTGAGATATCAGCTGATGTACGAAGGGCTATATAAATAAATTTGATTTGATTTGATTATTTTAGGAGAAAACGTAGGCATATTGCTGCAGATTAAACCCTGGCATGTCATAATATTGGACACACAATAGCCATGTCATACACATGAGGCCTTGAATATTTCATTTCTCAACTGTTACCTTATTATTCTATTTGATGTGTATAAATTGTATTTGTTTATATACACTATATATACAAAAGTTTGTGGATTTGCCTATTTCAGCCACACCTGTTGCTGACAGGTCTGAAAACAATCGAGCACACAGCCATGCGATCTCCATAGACAAACATTGACAGGAGAATGGCCCGTACTGAAGAGCTCAGTGACTTTCAAAGTGGCACTGTCATAGGATGCCACCTTTCCAACAAAATCAGTTTGTCAACATTTCTGCCCTGCTAGAGCTGCCCCGGTCAACTGTAAGTTATCAAGAAGTGGAATCGTCTAGGAGCAACAACAGCTCAGCCATGAAGTGGTAGGCCACACAAGCTCACAGAACGGGACCACTGAATGCTGAAGTGCATAAAAAGGATTTTGGAATGTGATGTTTGACGAGCAGGTACAAAACATTCAAGAACACCTCCTCTTTCCATGACATAGACTGACCAGGTGAACAAGATGTCACTCGTTAAATCCACTTCAACCAGTGTAGATAAAGGGGAGGAGACGGGTTAAATATGTATTTTTAAGCCTTGAGACACATATTGTGTCTGTGTGCCATTCAGAGGGTGAACGGATAAGACAACAGATTTAAATGCCTTTGAACGGGGTATGGTACCAGGTGCACTGGTTTGTGTCGAACTGCAACACTGCTTGGTTTTTCAAGCTCAACAGTTTCCCGTGTGTATCAAGAATGGTCCACCACCCAAAGGACATCCAGCCAACTTGACACAACTGTGGGAAGCATTGGAGTCAACATGGGCCAGCATCCCTGTGGAACGCTTTCAACACCATGTGGAGTCCATGCAACTCAAACAGCACCTGGCGGTATCGATCTCCCTCTAGATAACCGGGCTAATAAAGGCACCTGACAGGAAATCAACCTTTACATATCCCAATAGGAAGTGGGTGATGGGGGAGGTTGAATCATGAATGGCAATTAAGAATGTGTGTGTGTGTGTGTGAGAGAGAGAGAGAGAGAGACAGAGAGAGAAAGTCTACCCACAGACGTCAGCTCAATGTCTAGATTTGATTTACATTTGGTTGAGTTGTCAACTAACGTGAATTCCACACTAATGTCACCATGTCATTGGATTTAGGTTAAGTGCTGGGTGAAAAAAAAAAACTAAATTCCCTTATGTTATGACACGTTGTTTATGGATGTTGAATTTTAATGGAAACAATGTTGATTCAACCAGTTTTTTCCCACTGGGTCGCTGAAAACCAGAAATAGAGAATAGTTTTTCACTGTGCAAGCCAGAGTGCAGGACACCTTTGGATCTTAGCCAGAAGAACACACAGGAATCATGAATAGTATTCACTATCACTTTTCACTGGAATGGAAATGACAATATCACAGTCTAACGGTGTAAAATAAGCATTTTCATCAGAGGAACAGAAGTGGGAATACATTTGAATAGCAGAAATCTGAATGCCCTTTCGAGGTAGTCATTAGTTATTTCCCAGTGGAACCTATTGGAATTTGCAATTCCTATTAGGCCATCAAGCTCACTCTCCATCCTTGCACTCCCAACAGGTCACTTTCAATATATTCCCTAATTTTGAGTGACAGTCCTCCTCTTAGCCACATGCCATCATTGATTCCATTCATTTGTGGTAGATTACTGTATATACTCTCTCTCTCTTTCTTTATATATATATATATATATATAATATAAATAAATATGTTCTTAACTGCTAATTAAGTTCCAACCTCTCTCTCATTAACATTTTCTTGGAAGTCCTTAACTGAAGGTAATTCCTGCATACATAACCATATTATTTCATTGTCAATTATGCATATTCTTGTATGTTCTCTAGATCACCATGGTAATAGATAATTGCCAGAGGTTTGCAAACTTGGCAAGACAGCGCAAACAGATCTGGGACCAGGCTATGTGACACTAACCGTAAGTAGGTTAAGTAGGTCTGTGTTGGCATCGATGCTGGGTGGTGTGGTCTGGATGAGAGCCAACTCCTGGAGGATAACATACAGCTGTTGGCTCTTGGCCAGGTTGACCCTGCTCTTGCCCGGGTCGGCCCAGTCGGACAGCGCCACGTGCACGGCGATCAGGTCTTTGAGGTGCACGCCCAGGATAGGGAAACGGAAGCCTGTGCAGTCGGAGAAGCGACGTCGGTACTGGCTGTAGTTGCCGCACGACGTCACCAGTTCGATCAGGCTGTTGAACACCTGAGGGGATGGATGGATGGAGGAGGGAGGAAGGGTGAAGGAGAAGAGGAAGAGGATGGGGCATATGTGGGTTAATATGCGCTAACGTTTCTAAATCCTTTCTGTTTTCAGATCGTAATAGTGGTGGTAACACCAGGTTGTTTGTAAAGCGATAGCACGGAGTGTAGATAAGGCATGAGATGTTAGTTCACCTTGTTGGTCTCGTTGCTGATGTGTGACTGGGTGTCTTTGAGTCGAGATATAGAGCTGTTACTGAGCCCCCCCACCACGGCCATCAGAGTGTTGAAGTTCTGGAGCTGGAGCAGTTTCTACCAGAGAGAGATGAGAAGATGGAGAGAGATGTACTGTCTTACCCCTCCTACTTTCCTTCGTTTGCTACTGTACCTGAATTCCACATGACTAACTAGCCTAGACCTACCTGAACTCCACATGACTAACTAGCCTAGACCTACCTGAACACCTACCTGAACTCCACATGACTAACTAGCCTAGACCTACCTGAACACCTACCTGAACTCCACATGACTAACTAGCCTAGACCTACCTGAACTCCACATGATTAACTAGCCTAGACCTACCTGAACTCCAAATGATTAACTAGCCTAGACCTACCTGAACACCTACCTGAACTCCAAATGATTAACTAGCCTAGACCTACCTGAACTTAAAATGATTAACTAGCCTAGACCTACCTGAACTCCAAATGATTAACTAGCCTAGACCTACCTGAACTTAAAATGATTAACTAGCCTAGACCTACCTGAACTTAAAATGATTAACTAGCCTAGACCTACCTGAACTTAAAATGATTAACTAGCCTAGACCTACCTGAACTCCAAATGATTAACTAGCCTAGACCTACCTGAACTTAAAATGATTAACTAGCCTAGACCTACCTGAACTTAAAATGATTAACTAGCCTAGACCTACCTGAACTTAAAATGATTAACTAGCCTAGACCTACCTGAACTCCAAGTGATTAACAGACAGAAGAACATTCAGAGAGACAGACATGCGGCACTGTGTGAGAGAAGCATCAAGAGAGAGAGACATGGGGAAAAAGGGAAGTATAGGTGTAAGAGCCAGTGACAACAAAGATTTAAGAGAGACTGAGGAGGAGAAGTGGGAGAAAGATTGATAAGGAGCCAGGAGAAGAGAGAGAGAAATCAGAGGGAGAGAGGAGTGGATAGACACAACAAAAATCCTGGGAAGGTCACACACACACACACAGAGAGAGAGAGAGAGAGAGAGAGAAGCAATAAGAGGCACTCCTTGGCTACACTAGAATATTGCAGGGTCTTGTCTAATAATACCACTGAAATAGTAGGCAGAGCAGCACACATTCTAATCATTGTGTCACCGTTACAGTAGTACTTTGTGAATGGAGCTCCGTAGGGGCAAAGCCTTGCCCTTCAGCCCACATGACATCCAGTGAAAATCAATGGGGTCACAGCTGTTTGGAAGGACTGCCAGCGGGCATTATTTGGTTAAGCTCAAATACCCGCCCGGTCGCTCCAATCAATGGGCAAAGCTCTATGGTAGCCTTTCAGGCTGGAGGCTCTACTAAACTGCTGTATAAAGACCGACTAACAGTGACACTGACTAACAGTGACAGGTATCAATAGCACAGGGAATATCAGCGTCCCTTGTCGATATGCCGAAGCGTTCCACTGTGTGACATAAGTGATGTTCTGCATTAAAGTCGTGTGTGTGAGGCATTGTAACAAACGACTTAATGACTGGCATATACATTATCTGATGTACAGTGGGGCAAAAAAGTATTTAGTCACCCACCAATTGTGCAAGTTCTCCCACTTAAAAAGATGAGAGAGGCCTGTCATTTTCATCATAGGTACACTTCAACTATGACAGACAAAATGAGAAAAAAATCCAGAAAATCACATTGTAGGATTTTTAATGAATTTATTTGCAAATTATGGTGGAAAATAAGTATTTGGTCAATAACAAAAGTTTATCTCAATACTTTGTTATATACCCTTTGTTGGCAATGACAGAGGTCAAACGTTTTCTGTAAGTCTTCACAAGGTTTTTGGCCAATTCCTCCATCCAGATCTCCTCTAGAGCAGTGATGTTTTGGGGCTGTTGCTGGGCAACACAGACTTTCAACTCCCTCCAAAGATTTTCTATGGGGTTGAGACCTGGAGACTGGCTAGGCCATTCCAGGACCTTGAAATGCTTCTTACGAAGCCACTCCTTCGTTGCCCGGGCGGTGTGTTTGGGATCATTGTCATGCTGAAAGACCCAGCCACATTTCATCTTCAATGCCCTTGCTGATGGAAGGAGGTTTTCACTCAAAATCTCACAATACATGGCCCCATTCATTCTTTCCTTTACACGGATCAGTCGTCCTGGTCTCTTTGCAGAAAAACAGCCCCAAAACATGATGTTTCCACCCCCATGCTTCACAGTAGGTATGGTGTTCTTTGGATGCAACTCAGCATTCTTTGTCCTCCAAACACGACAAGTTGAGTTTTTACCAAAAAGTAATATTTTGGTTTCATCTGACCATATGACATTCTCCCAATCTTCTTCTGGATCATCCAAATGCTCTCTAGCAAACTTCAGACCGGCCTGGACATGTACTGGCTTAAGCAGGGGGACACGTCTGGCACTGCAGGATTTGAGTCCCTGGTGGCGTAGTGTGTTACTGATGGTAGGTTTTGTTACTTTGGTCCCAGCTCTCTGCAGGTCATTCACTAAGTCCCCCCGTGTGGTTCTGGGACTTTTGCTCATCGTTCTTGTGATCATTTTGACCCCACTGGGTGAGATCTTGCTTGGAGCCCCAGATCGAGGGAGATTATCAGTGGTCTTGTATGTCTTCCATTTCCTAATAATTGCTCCCACAATTGATTTCTTCAAACCAAGCAGCTTACCAATTGCAGATTCAGTCTTCCCAGCCTGGTGCAGGTCTACAATTTTGTTTCTGGTGTCCTTTGACAGCTCTTTGGTCTTGGCCATAGTGGAGTTTGGAGTGTGACTGTTTGAGGTTGTGGACAGGTGTCTGTTATACTGGCTGACTAAATACTTTTTTGCTCCACTGTATGATGGGAAATACAGGCAAGCAATATGTTGACAAAAAAAAGGGAAGTATGGGAAAAAGCCTACGGATAATGATGAGACGTTACGGGAGAAGAGAGAAGAGAGAAAATAAGTGCAAGAAAGACTCCAGAGAAAATTAGCTAATTCAGACAAAACCCGGAATAAATCAGAAGATATATGAATACTGCTGTGGTAGGGAGGATATGCAGAGTGACAGAGGAGGGAGGGTGTGAAGGGAGAGCGAGGAAGCAGGAAGGAGGTAACCCTACCCTGGGGTCTATTGGAGTGGGATCACAGCTTTGTAAAATACTCCCACCCAACTTTTAGGTGGGTATATATATATATATAAATGTATCACTATCCCAAATAACAGAGAGAGAATTCTTTGATCCTTGAACATTTCGGAAAGCAAAGTGTTTTATTTAGCAAACTCAGTCGGGGTGCTAATCTAGCTAGCGAGCACCCAGCTGGGATATTTGAGCTTGGGCATATTTGGCAGAGAAGGGTTGAGAAAGGGGGGGGGGGTGAGCCTACTGTGGCATCAGTGAATAAATCATAAAGAGTTTGTTTTGGAGAGGAGAGAGTGGCGTTGGGGAATGAGGGAGGCACACTCCAAACATTCTTCTAAACTTTCTTCTCTAACAAATCCAAATATAGCCTCGCGTCTGGTAGTAGCAGTACTGTGAAAATAACACTACTGGTAGGCAACACTTGGATGAGTTCTGTTTGGAATAATGGGCAATAATTGTCTATGAACACCGTTCATAACAATCGAAGTGTAACCACCGGTTTTGTGTAAGGGTAGTTTGGCATCTCTCTCCCTGTCCTCCCTATCCCTCTCCAACTGGGGCGGCAGGGTAGCCTAGTGGTTAGAGCGTTGGACTGGTAACCAGAAGGTTGCAAGTTCAAATCCCCAAGCTGACAAGGTACAAATCTGTTGTTCTGCCCCCTCCTAGGCTGTCACTGAAAATAAGAATTTGTTCTTAACTGATTTGCCTAGTAAAATAAAGGTAAAATTAAAATGACAGAACTCCTCTCTCATCTCAACCCCTGAGGCTTTACTACCATTCATGTCACCGCTTTAAGTGGCCCAGGAACCAACCCATAACCAAGTGGGATTATTTGTCTGAATTTAACCAGTCACATTTGCTTCGGCCCTGGAGACAGAGTAGCCTGGTCTGTTTGTGCTCTTGCCAGCTCCATTGCTGTCATTGTTCAACCAAACATGACAATGCGTGACAAGTAGATGACATAATAGAACAAACAGACTGTCACTCAGACGAATAGCTTCCCTCAGAACAAGACTGAATAAAAGACAGAAAACCCCAATGTGCCCCAGCCTACGTACCTGAGCCACCCTGATGAAGTGGGAGATGACTGCAGCCCTCTGGGGGGCGGTGGGCTTGCTGAGCACCATCAGCTGGATCCACTGAGACACACTGTTGAAGAGGGTGATGAAGCGCTCCAGGATGGGGTTGTCTACCGTGCAGCCATGCATCACAAAGCTGTGGTAGTCCTGGAACTGGAGGGGGGGGGTAATGTATTCAGTGGGCCTAAAGAAGCTGTTAAACTCACATATAAATCAGCATGTTGAATGACCAATGCAAAAGGCAGTTTGGACAACAAACCAGGGTTCAAAGTATGTATGTGTATGTGTTTTCTTTCAAATACTTTGAGTGTTTCATGGAGCCTGCCTGGAGTGCCAGATAGATGGGATTTTCACTTTTGGGACTATTCCATTAATTCCATTCCACTAGGCAAGCTCAGTCAAGTGCAGGTTTAAGAATCTGAAAGAAAACAAATATTATTTGAACCCAGATCTGGTGGACAGACACACTGCTCCCCACAGCCCCACATACCAGTATCTTGCAGAAGGACTTGTACTCCAGGTAGGTGAGGTGTGTGGCAAGCTCGCTGGAGTCCAGGTGGTCAAACAGCAGAGACATCTTCCTCTTCTTAGACATGGATGGCTGCCTCTGGGTCACCTGACGCTTCCACTTGTATGACGGCCTGAGAGGGACAAAAAGCACACAATGTTACTGTCATATATAAGCCGAGCACACAAAATGCAAACCTGGAATCCAAACTTAATAATGCATTGTTTCACTATGTTTCTGAAACAGAGCGATATTCAGTTTTGCATCCCAGGCTAACAAAATACAGCATGCTGAATCAAGTCTCTGCAATGAAACGAGGATGAAAGAAGACACCACAGAAGATGCAAGAGAAGAAATACAACTGTTTATGAAACTCTGCTGTCCCATGAAAGCACACCATAGCAATAGATATACCCTAATGACCAACTAGGGATACCAGGGTCACAGACAGACAGATGACCCGTAAAGAAAACAGGCCTGGGAACAGAGGCACTGAACTTCCTGCTGTTTAATAAACCATCGTCTGTTTTAATGCGGTTTTGTTTTTTAGATCTCCGTTGAGTATTTCTTATACGGCAAAATCACTTTGAAATGTGTGTAACATGGGGACACTTACACACTGGTGGAAGCTGGTGGAGGGAGAAATTACAGTAGAAAGGGGACACACTTCATAGACACAAACACACACACTTTAGTGAAGTGTAACGTGGGGACACGTACACGCTGTCGATGTCGATGAGCTGACTCTGGCGCTCGTTCCCCTCAGTGGTCAAGAGGTCCTTGAGGTCTTTGATCTGCTCTGCCAGCTCTGGGTTTAGATTGAACTCCGCTGGGAACTCACTGATCCAGTACCTAGAGAGAGGGAGAGAGAGAGGGAGGGAATGGAAAGAGAGAAACACGGAGACATAGTGAGGGAGAGGTAAGCCATTAAGAAACTTCCCCAACCTATTAACAAAAGCAATTGTGAACGTGTCTTACTTCACCAAGTGGCAGATTCTTGTCCTGAGCTCAGCAGTGCAGCTGTCCTCCTGTGATCTGATCAACAGTTAAGGTACATAAAACACCTACTAAAACACCCTTTTACAATCAGCACACAACCTAACCATGGCCTGACAACAAAAGACGACATCGCAACCAGTTTTGCCCGCTAGGAACATTCCATCCATCTTACCCTTTCCATTCCAATCCATTCACTGGCACCTTAAAGAGTATCTGTTGATCTTACAGTAGCTGACAAGACGTGATAAGCCGTAAGCAGGTGCCTAATGGTGGGGCGGCAGGGTAGCCTAGTGGTTAGAGCGTTGGACTAGTAACCAGAAGGTTGCAAGTTCAACTCCCCGAGATGACAAATCTGTCGTTCTGCCCCTTAACAGGCAGAACCCACTGTCCCTAGGCCGTCATTGAAAATAAAAATTTGTTCTTAACTTGCCTGGATAAATAAAGGTCAAATAAAAATGGTGAAGGATACTTGAGCAGTAGTTTCTTTGCCATGTCGGTGGAGGGAAGGTACCAAGGGTGCATCATAAGAAACATACGCACTAGGGAGGGGTCCTTCAAAGTGCCCGTCTCATCTGAAAGAGGACAGACGCAGTGCTCATCACTCAACAGCCCCTGTAAGTCCTTTCAGACAAATTTTACAAGTCTTACTGCAAATAAGACAACCAATTCTTATTGATTTGAGACCGACAACATTAGCATGGACATATGGGAAACTATATATTATTTATCTTCTTCTCCTTGCAATCTGGAAATGTTATTCTGAGTATATAAGAGTATATGTTGTTTATTTAGACATTGAGTAGCATGTATATTTGATATGTATATATTATATATGCTCACGGACAAATAAAGAGACTGACTGACCAAAGGCTTGGATGCATGCTTCCACCAGCTCATCCACCGTCGCAGACTGATCTAAAGATATGGCCTCCATTTTTCTCCTCCTCCTCTCTTCCTCTGGTTTCCCACTGTTCTTTGTCCTCTACCCTCTCTTCCCAATTCAGATGCACTCCTAGGCACAAAACAAAGAACGTGAAGACAGAGAAGATTAAAAGGTATTGCACAGAAACACATTTCACCCAAGAAATGCAACTCCTGTACAAAGAAATGAGAGCATAGTAAGGAAGCAAAAAAATTGTTGCAGGCTTTGAATGGTTGCCAGTAATAGTCGTATGTCGCTCTGATCTAGTTATGCAAGATATCCAGGAAGTATACAGGAAATGTTGACTAAAACAAAACAATGGAATTAGAACAATAACATGTCTGGATACTGATGGATTGTGGTTAAGTTACATTTGAAAACAGCATACTCCAGCAAACCAACAGATCAAGTGACATACAGTATAACTACAATGGTTCAGCATCACTATTCTGACATATTCTAATGAGACCATGTTGCCCATAAAGTATAGTACTCTCTCTGTGGGTCTAACCCCAAGAAGTTCTGGAAAATGGTTAAAGACCTGAAGAATAAAACCTCCTCCTCACAGATGCCCATGCCCCTTAAAATTGATGATGTGGTTGTTACTGACAACAAAGCACATGGCTGAGCTCTTTAACCACCACTTCATTAAGTCAGGATTCCTATTTGACTCAGACATGCCTCCTTGCCCGTCCAACATTTCCTCATCTCCCACCCCTTCTAATGCGACTATCCCCAATGCTTCTCCCTCTTCTTCCCTGCCCCGCAACAACGTCTCTCCCTGCAGCCAGTCACTGAATCCAAGGTGCTAAAGGAGCTCTTGAAACTTGACCCCCAAAAAACATCTGGGTCAGATGGTTTAGACCCTTTCTTCTTTAACGTTGCTGCCCCTATCATTGCCAAGCCTATATCTCCAACCTGTTTAACCTGTCTCTCCTTTCTGGGGAGGTTCCCATTGCTTGGAAGGCAGACACGGTTCATACTTTATTTAAAGGGGGAGATCAATCTGATCCTAATTGTTCAAGGCCTATTTCTATTTCGCCCTGTTTATCAAAAGTGTTGGAAAAACCTGTTAATAATCAACTGACTTTCTTGATGTCTATAGAGTTCTCTCTGGAAACGAACCCTGATTCAGATTACCATTTTTTTCCTCACCATCAGAATTTAATTATATATCACTGCCAACGTTTTGGCTTGTTGGCCAGAAAAAGTATCTCCATTGAACAATACATAAAGAGTCATTTAAGAAGTAAAATTTGGCCACCATGTAGACTAGATGTCATAGCCATGTATATCTGGAATACATTTACAGGCTTTACATGCAGTTGAGCAAAGATGTAACAAATATACATGTATTTGAAATATTTTTTTACCGTATGGGATGTGACTGATAAAAACCCACAGACAACAAGCAGCTGATACAACTGTCAGTCTTGCAATAACCCCCTTTCACCCGGAAAACCACATCTTATCACTTCCTGAAATAGCATTGCAGTCATTAACTTGCACACAGGGGAAAGAATACAAGGCATGTCAATCATCTCACCCTGTGGTTCCACATTCTGTTTTTTTCTTAGTATGCTATTTTAGTTAGGTACTGCTCAGCGGGATGGCAACAAATCCTCATGCCTACCTTCCCCATACACACAGACACACAGACACACACAAGCCAGAGAGAGAGTGCATTCCATGAGGTCACACTGTTGCCACATTTATGGGGTAATGAAATACAACTTTTGTCACCAGTCAGGAGATAAAATAGGCCCAACTGAACTGTTATTAAGCACAGTGGGGAGATGAGGTTAGAGCATACAAATTTTGGATCTTCATTTGAGACAGTTTGCCTTTTTAAACCACAAATACTACAAGTTTTACTACAAGTTTTACATTTCTTGCATTGCAGGAAAGCTCTCCTGCATCAGGGTGATCAGATTAAGATCCTACATCTGTATGTTCTGGTTCGGGATCCCAGGAATTCACATTAGCTCTGAGGTTTGATTGCTTTTAGATAGTGTGTATGTATGTGCATTAGGTCTCCACTTTCCTAGTGGGTAGAGATGGAGGGTTTGTGTGTGTGTGTGTGTGTGTGTGTGTGTGTGTGTGTGTGTGTGTGTGTGTGTGTGTGTGTGTGTGTGTGTGTGTGTGTGTGTGTGTGTGTGTGTGTGTGTGTGTCATGTTTGTGTGCATGTCATGTTTGTGTGCGTGTCATGTTTGTGTGCGTGTCATGTTTGTGTGCGTGTTTCTGCACCAGCAAAAATGGTGATCTTTGGTGTATGGTTTGCATAGGAATGGACGATGGCTCTGCAGCCGAAGTGTGTGTCACAAAAGAAAGAAGCCTTCTTCCCTTGACTGATTCTGCTGCAGAGAGGTGGGTGGACACACTCAATTACAGGCTTCACAAGCAGTCTTACACAAACATACACAGGGGCTCAGAGCGGGAGAGAGCGAGAGCGAGAGCGAGAGAGAGAGCGAGAGAGAGAGCGAGAGAGAGCGAGAGAGAGCAAGTGCGAGAGACCTCAAAGCCTTTAACCATCAGTCAGTGAAATCAGGATGACAGAGGTGCTGCTGCCACACAGTTAGCCCAGTAGTGGGACCCATACCTCTATTAAAAAACAAGTGAGAGGTAGGCATTTGTCTGAAGCTGAAAAAGGGTATTCCCATAGCTAGCTAGCCACAGCAGTCAACTAGCTAGCTAGCCACAGCAGTCAACTAGCTAGCTAGCCACAGCAGTCAACTAGCTATCTGGGTAGCTTTCTAGCACATTCACCATTTTTTTGTAAACAATTAACAAGCTAGTTAGCTACCACAAGTTCGTGTCAAACTGTCAACAGAGTTGCTAGCATACAACAAGATATTCAAAATAACAGTCTAAAAACCACTTGAGGAAAAATAAATCAGATTTGACCGTTCAGACACAAGTCACATGGCCAGGAATCAGATTTGTATCTGACTTCAAATCAAACGTGGCTTAAAAATCCGATTTCATGTGCTTTTTGGTTGGTCAGACTGCAGGAAAAAGAACAGATTCGATTTAGATATGCAAATAAATAGGATTTGAGTCACTTCAAAACTGCCAATGTGAACACAGCTTTAGAGCACGTGTTCCAAAAATAACTTGATTTGTTCCTCATACAAGGTCATGTATTGCATTCTTCCCACCCCACACTAAGACATTACCCCATTACACTACGTTATTATATGCAAGCAAGCTTTGCTTTTATACTTACAATACCAGTAGGCTTTAACAGCAGGTATATTTCACTGGTCACCCCCAAAGCCAATTCTTCCTTTGGCCGCCTTTCCTTCCAGTTCTCTGCAAAAATCGAACTGCAAAAATCACTGAAGCTGAAGACTCATATCTCCCTAACTAGCTTAAACTTCTTATGGCTGGGGGCAGTGTTGAGTAGCTTGGCTGAATAAAGGTGCCCAGAGTAAAGTGCCTGCTACTCAAACCCAGGTGTTAATATATGCATATTATTAGATTTGGATAGAAAACACTCTGAAGTTTCTAAAACTGTTTGAACGCTGTCTGTGAGTATAACAGAACTCATATGGCAGGCAAAAACCTGAGAAAAAATCCAACCAGGAAGTGGGAAATCTGAAGTTTGAAGTTTTTCAACTCTTTGCCTATCAAATATACAGTGTCTATGGGGTCAAATTGCACTTCCTAAAGCTTCCACAATATGTCAACAGTCTTTAGAACCTTGTTTGATGCTTCTACTGTGAAGGAGGGGGGAATGGGAGCTGAATGAGTCAGTGGTCTGGCAGAGTGGCATGAGCTGGTCACGCGTGTTCACGTGAGAGTTAGCTTGCGTTCCATTGCATTTCTGAAGACAAAGGAATTCTCCGGTTGGAACATTATTGAAGATTCATGTTAAAAACATCCTAAAGATTGATTCTATACTTCGTTTGACATGTTTCTACGGACTGTAACGGAACTTTTTGACTTTGTCTGGCCTGCGCGTCATGAATTGGGATTACTGGGCTAAACGTGCGAACAAAAAGGAGGCATTTGGACATAAATGATGGAATTTATCGAACAAATCAACAAATAGAACTGGGATTCCTGGGAGTGCATTCTGATGAAGAGCAAAGGTAAATGAATATTTATAATGTTATCTCTGACTTCTGTTGACTCCATGTAACAGTATATCTTTAGTCCGTCCCCTCGCCCATACCCGGGCTCGAACCAGGGACCCTCTGCACACATCAACAACTGACACCCACGAAGCATTGTTGGGGCGGCAGGGTGGTGGCCTAGTGGTTAGAGCGTTGGGCTAGTAACCGGAAGGTTGCAAGTTCAAACCCCCGAGCTGGCAAGGTACAAATCTGTCATTCTGCCCCTGAACAGGCAGTTAAACCACTGTTCCTAGGCCGTCATTGAAAATAAGAATCTGTTCTTAACTGACTTGCCTAGTGAAATAAAGGTAAAATAAAAAAATTAAAAAATCGTTACCCATCGCTCCACAAAAGCCCCGGGTCTTCAAGGTCTCAGAACAAGTGACGTCACCGATTGAAAAGCTATTAGCGCGCACCACCGCCAACTAGCTAGCCATTTCACATCTGTTACATCCACAACATGGCGGGTATCTGTATGGCTTGATTTGTTGTCTGAGCACTGTACTCTGATTATTGCATGGTGTGCTTTTTCGGTAAAGCTTTTTTTGAAATCTGACACAGCGGTTGCATTAAGGAGAAGTGTATCTATAATTCCATGCATAATAGTTGTATCTTTTATCAATGTTTATTCAGAGTATTTCTGTAAATTGATGTGGCTCTCTGCAAAATAACAGGATGTTTTGGAACCACTAAACATAACGTGACAATGTAAACTCAGATTTTTGTTTATAAATACACTGCTCAAAAAAATAAAGGGAACACTTAAACAACACAATGTAACTCCAAGTCAATCACACTTCTGTGAAATCAAACTGTCCACTTAGGAAGCAACACTGATTGACAATAAATTTCAAATGCTGTTGTGCAAATGGAATAGACAACAGGTGGAAATTATAGGCAATTAGCAAGACACCCCCAATAAAGGAGTGGTCCTGCAGGTGGGGACCACAGACCACTTCAAAGTTCCTATGCTTCCTGGCTGATGTGTTGGTCACTTTTGAATGCTGACGGTGCGTTCACTCTAGTGGTAGCATGAGAGAGTCTACAACCCACACAAGTGGCTCAGGTAGTGCAGCTCATCCAGGATGGCACATCCATGCGATCTGTGGCAAGAAGGTTTGCGGTGTCCGTCAGCGTAGTATCCAGAGCATGTAGGCGCTACCAGGAGACAGGCCAGTATATCAGGAGACATGGAGGAGGCCGTAGGAGGGCAACATCCCAGCAGCAGGACCGCTACCTCCGCCTTTGTGCAAGGAGGAGCACTGCCAGAGCCCTGCAAAATGACCTCCAGCGGGCCACAAAGGTGCATGTGTCTGCTCAAATGGTCAGAATCAGACTCCATGAGGGTGGTATGAGGGCCCGATGTCCACAGGTGGGGGTTGTGCTTACAGCCCAACACCGTGCCAGACGTCTGGCATTTCCCAGAGAACACCAAGATTGGCAAATTCGCCACTGGCGACCTGTGCTCTTCACAGATGAAAGCATGTTCACACTGAGCACGTGACAGACGTGACAGAGTCTGGAGTAGCCGTGGAGAACGTTCTCCTGCCTGCAACATCCTCCAGCATGACCGGTTTGGCGGTGGGTCAGTCATGGTGTGGGGTGGCATTTCTTTGGGGGGTGGTCGCACAGCCCTTCATGTGCTCGCCAGAGGTAGCCTGACTGTCGTTAGGTACCGAGATGAGATCCTCAGACCCCTTGTGAGACCATATGCTGGTGCGGTTGGCCCTGGCTTCCTCCTAATGCAAGACGATGCTAGATCTCATGTGGCTGGAGTGTGTCAGCAGTTCCTGCAAGAGGAAGGCATTGATGCTATGGACTGGCCCGCCCGTTCCCCAGACCTGAATCCAATTGAGCACATCTGGGACATCATGTCTCGCTCCATACACCAACGCCACGTTGCACCACAGACTGACTGTCCAGGAGTTTGTGGATGCTTTAGTCCAGGTCTGGGAGGAGTTCCCTCAGAAGACCATCCGTCACCTCATCAGGAGCATACCCAGGCATTGTAGGGAGGTCATACAGGCACGTGGAGGCCACACACACTACTGAGCCTCATTTTGACCTTTTTTAAGGACATTACATCAAAGTTGGATCAGCCTGTAGTGGTTTTCCACTTTCATTTTGAGTGACTCCAAATCCAGACCTCCATGGGTTGATAAATTTGATTTCCATTGATAATTGTGTGATTGTTGTCAGCACATTCAACTATGTAAAGAAAAGAGTATTTAATAAGAATATTTTATTCATTCGGATCTAGGATGTGTTATTTTAGTGTTCCCTTTATTTTTTTGAGCAGTGTATGAACTTTATCGAACAAAACATACATGTATTGTGTAACATGAAGTCCTATGAGTGTCATATGATGAAGATCATCAAAGTTTAGTAACGCACAGCAGACATTTTGTTCCAGAACTCTCACCACACATCTGCTGGAGAGGTGAGGCATGATACAGTGGGGCAAAAAAAGTATTTAGTCAGCCACCAATTGTGCAAGTTCTCCAACTTAAAATGATGAGAGAGGCCTGTAATTTTCATCATAGGTACACTTCAACTATGACAGACAAAAATGGAAGAAGAAAAAAATCCAGAAAATCACATTGTAGGATTTTGAATGAATTTATTTGCAAATTATGGTAAATAAGGAAAATAAGTATTTGGTCACCTACAAACAAGCAAGATTTCTGGCTCTCACAGACCTGTAACTTCTTCTTTAAGAGGCTCCTCTGTCCTCCACTCATTACCTGTATTAAGGGCACCTGTTTGAACTTGTTATCAGTATAAAAGACACCTGTCCACAACCTCAAACAGTCACACTCCAAACTCCACTATGGCCAAGACCAAAGAACAGTCAAAAGACACCAGAAACAAAATTGTAGACCTGCACCAGGCTGGGAAGACTGAATCTGCAATAGGTAAGCAGCTTGGTTTGAAGAAATCAACTGTGGGAGCAATTATTAGGAAATGGAAGACATACAAGTCCATCCACTGATAATCTCCCTCGATCTGGGGCTCCATGCAAGATCTCATCCCGTGGGGTAAAAATGATCACAAGAACGATGAGCAAAAGTCCCAGAACCACACGGGGGGACCTAGTGAATGACCTGCAGAGAGCTGGGACCAAAGTAACAAAGCCTACCATCAGTAACACACTACGCTGCCAGGGACTCAAATCCTGCAGTGCCAGACGTGTCCCCCTGCTTAAGCCAGTACATGTCCAGGCCCGTCTGAAGTTTGCTAGAGAGCATTTGGATGATCCAGAAGAAGATTGGGAGAATGTCATATGGTCAGATAAAACCAAAATATTACTTTTTGGTAAAAACTCAACTTGTCGTGTTTGGAGGACAAAGAATGCTGAGTTGCATCCAAAGAACACCATACCTACTGTGAAGCATGGGCTGGAAACATCATGTTTTGGGGCTGTTTTTCTGCAAAGGGACCAGGACGACTGATCCGTGTAAAGGAAAGAATGAATGGGGCCATGTATCGTGAGATTTTGAGTGAAAACCTCCTTCCATCAGCAAGGGCATTAAAGATGAAACGTGGCTGGGTCTTTCAGCATGACAATGATCCCAAACACACCGCCCAGGCAATGAAGGAGTGGCTTCGTAAGAAGCATTTCAAGGTCCTGGAGTGGCCTAGCCAGTCTCCAGATCTCAACCCCATAGAAAATCTTTGGAGGGAGTTGAAAGTCCGTGTTGCCCAGCAACAGCCCCAAAACATCACTTCTCTAGAGGAGATCTGCATGGAGGAATGGGCCAAAATACCAGCAACAGTGTGTGAAAATGTTTGACCTCTGTCATTGCCAACAAAGGGTATATAACAAAGTATTGAGATAAACTTTTTTATTGACCAAATACTTATTTTTTTCCACCATAATTTGCAAATAAATTCATTAAAAATCCTACAATGTGATTTTCTGGATTTTTTTTCTCTCATTTCGTTTGTCATAGTTGAAGTGTACCTATGATGAAAATTGCAGGCCTCTCTCATATTTTTAAGTGGGAGAACTTGCACAATTGGTGGCTGACTAAATACTTTTTTGCCCCACTGTATATAAAATTAGAGGGATGATTAGGGGGTCAGGTTGGGAATTTTGCCATGACACCAGGGTTACCACACCTACTCTTACAATAAATGGCATGAGATTTTTTTAATGATCACAGAGAGTCGGGACACCGGTTTAACGTCCCAAAATGTCCCCTTCACTGCCTTGAGAGCTACACTGAACAAAAATATAAATGCAACATGTAAAGAGTTGGTCCCATGTTTCATGAGCTGACATAAAATATCTCAGAAATTTTCTTTGGACACAAAAAGCTTTTTTCTCTCAAATGTTTTGAACAAAAGTGTTTACATCCCTGTTAGTGAGCATTTCTCATTTGCCAAGATAATCCATCCACCTGACAGTTGTGGCATATCAAGGAGATGATTAAACGGCAAGATCATTACACAGGTGCACCTTGTGCTCGGGGACAATAAAAGGCCCCTCTAAAATTTGCAGTTTTGTCACACAACGTCACAAGTGTCTCAAGTTGAGAGAGCGTGAATTGGCATGCGGACTGCAGGAATGTCCGCTAGAGCTGTTGCCAGAGCATTTCATTTTAATTTCTCTACCATAAGCCACCTCCAACGTTTTAAAGTATTTGACAGTACGACCAACCGGCCTCACAACCGCAGACCACATGTATGGCGTTGTGTGAGCGAGCAATTTGCTGATGTCAATGTTGTGAAGAGAGTTCCCCATGGTGGCAGTGGGGTTATGGTATGGGCAGGCATAAGCTACAGACAACGAACACAATTGCATTTTATCGATGGCAATTTGAATGCACAGCGATACTGTGACGAGATCTTGAGTCCCATTGATGTGCCATTGTCCTGCCTTTTTTTAAGGTAGGAAATATAAGATCCATAGATTAGGGCCTAATTGATTCATTTCAATTGACTGATTTCCTTATATGAACTGTAACTCAGTAAAATCTTTGAAATTGTTGCGTTTATATTTCTGTTCAGTATACTTAGACCGAAGACAAGTGACCCCTACTGGTCCTCCAACATCCCTTCCAGCAGCATCTGGGCTCCCATCCAGTGACCGACAAGGACCAACCCTGGTTAGCTTCAGAGGCAAGCCTGCAGTGGGATGCAGCGCGGTATGCTGCTGGTTATTAGATTTTAATTTAACATTGTGCTTCAACCAATGCATTTTATAGTCGCGCCAATAAAACCAACACTTCTGGTCTATCACGGTTATATAAATACATGAATTTGTAACCTGAGAACATCAACAAGGATTCAACCCTGTCAGTAAATATGGTAATGTGTTGTTGGCTCAAATCTGTTTTACAGCCAACGCTGCATCCTGCCACAAACTTTCTCTAGTCTGACTTTTCACGTTTCAGTTGCAGCTAAGTAGTTGAAAGTGACACTTCAACTAGTGTGCTGAATTGAGGAAGCTAGAGAACACCCCAGAAGTGTACCAGAGTGGACTATATTTATGAAAAATGGAAAGAGAGCAGAAATTGTGGTCTCCAAATGTGTGGTACCACAAGTCACTTCTCTGTTCTTCCCTGTTGACACCTTGTTCTTTCAAGCGCAGGCTGATCCTGTGAGGAGGGTGACGTTGCCGGCTGTCTTTTTTACAGTCACTCTGCACCTGTTGGCTTGGTATCATCTTCACTAATATCATATTCACGTACAAGTATTGGTTCCTCTGATTTCTCCTTGCATTGTGGGATCTGATAACCTACGTGACTGCAACGACGCCACATATTTATCCACCAACCAGCCTCTCTCCATAGACACAAGGACCTGCCCTCCTCTGAATTGCCCTCGACATTCGGACCTCGCCGTTTCAACGGTCCTTCAACCACACAATAGATACGATGGGTCCATTCTCCCTTATCACCAAAGGCTGAAATTACCCGTCCTAAATTACCCATGGCTGCTGATGATAGCTGCAGGCCTGACTGACCTCATCAACGCTTTTCATCAAGGCTCTTATAGACAGACCTACTAGGCTGGCTTTACCTCAGGATACGCAGTATAGGGTGGGATACACCACCGCATAAAGGGGACACACACAGTGACTCACACGTAGAGACACATACCAGCACGCATACACACACGGATGTGGACACACTGATTTATGCGTACACACACACACACTCAGAGACACCTGCCCTACCACAACACACACACACACACACACACACATATGGGCACACATACCCTCCTTGCACCATCAATGACATCCATCATGGTATTGAAAATCCCATGATGAGCCAATGCAAATGTCAGCAGTAAATCCCCAGGGCTGATGTGATATGCCCATGCCTCCCACACATACTGCCATTGATTGGTCTAGAATAGATTCTCCCCAGCATTCCGGGAAAAGGCTCATGATTAATTTCATCACTGGTAATAGCCATGGGCCTCCACTGTAAAGGAACCAGAGGAAGGATGCATTCCTTAATTCAGACTAATGAGTATTCTATATGTACCAGACCCCGCTCACCCCACTCCAGACCCTGCTAAGTGACCCTTTCCCCAATCTGAATAGGTATTTTAAGAAATGCACACATTACCTTGAATTGCAACAGGCTGCCTCAACCCTAATCCATTTCGGAAGATGTAAAGGTATCTGACCCTGTATCAGTGGTTGGCGTTGGGAGAAATATATCACCGCCTTCTACCCAGCACCCACTGGGGTTCAAGTCCAGGAAGTGGTGCAGAGGAGGGGCTGTTGTTGTTGCATGACAGATATAGACCTCTATATAGGCACCTTCTGAAAGCTAGTTTCTATTTTGAGTGTCGAGTACGAGGATCAGGAAGGGCCACACATCCTGCCCGGGGCTTCGGTATCTCTGGGACAGGCATGGTAGAGAGGGAGGTTAGGTTACTGCTGCTAACAGAGATTAGTGATGAGAATTGCCAGAGGGAGGGAGAGAGTGAGTGAGAGACAGGGAGCAAGGGATAGAAAGAGAAATGGAGGGAAAACAGGAGGGAAAGTGTGTAGGAAAGAAAGACATGGAAAATAGAGTGGGAGATGGAGAGATGATGAGAAAAGGGAGTAGAAGACAACAGAGATCGATTCCAAAAACTAGTGACAACAATCCCTAAAGTTTGTGTGGGGGAAAGCAACACACTCCCTGTCATACTTATGAATACATAAATAAAAGAGGGAAGTTTCTTCAGAGCAACTATGTTTCTTGATTGTGAAATGCACTGTAGACAGAACACAGCTGCAGAAAACGGACCTGGATTCAAATACTATCCGAAATCTTTCAAATACATAGGAACATTTTGCCAGGCAAGCTCAATCATGCACAGACAACGTATTTAAAATAGGATTTGAACACAGGTCTTCTATATAATCATGTATATTATGGCAGGCATTGTGGTATGAAAGCCTGTATGTTTTCATTTCTTTATACAGATTCTTCCTGTTCAACTTCTGTCCTCTACCAGATGTGACAACTACATAAGTAACATAACAAATGCCGGAAGTCAGTGGGTGTGTGTTTTTACTATCCATGTGGAGACCAGAAGTCCTCACAAAGGATAGTAAAACAAGGAACATTTTCGCTGGTCCCCACAAGAAAACAGGCTGTTTTAGGTTACAATTAGGGGTTCAATTTGGGTTTAGGGTTAGAGGTTAGGGAAAGAATGATTTTGAATGGGAATCAATTGTTTCGTCCCCACAAGGATGGTAAAACAAACATGTGTGTGTGTGTGTGTGTGTTTGTGCTTTGAATAAGTTGTTACATGAATAAGGATTACATGAACAATGAGTTTAGCTGATATTGATATCTCCTCTTCATACTCATCATTGAAATCACCGAGTAAAGACAGTATGTTTAACACATTGTCTCACTTAGCGTTATCTCCTCACACACACACTATAATGTTTACATATTTTGCATTACTCATCTCATATGTACATACTGTATTCTATTCCATTGTACCCTATTTTAGTCTGTACCGCTCCGACATTGCTTGTCCAAATATTTATATATTCTTAATTCCATTCTTTTAGATGTGTGTGTATTGTTGTGAAATTGTTAGATAGTACTTGTTAGATATTACTGCACTGTCGGAGCTAGAAACACAAGCATTTCGCTTCACCTGCAATAACATGTGTATGTGACCAATAAAATTTGATTCGATTTGATGTTCCTATTTCTTTGCTGAAAGATGTGTGAGATGAGAACACACGCACCCAGAGCAAGTTGAGAGTGACAGATCAACTGAGAAATGACTCGCCACGGCCTGGATACGGTAACTACCCACAAGGCACTATGCCAAGACACTTGTTTTTCTCTCATTTCTCTCTCTCCCTCTTCATCGTTCCTCTCGTCCGTCTCTCTAACTCCCCGCAGTGCTGAATTGAGAGTTTCAAAATTTGCTTCCTGTTGTTGATGGGTTGTCGTGGTCCCTGAGGCAGGCTAACCGTCTCTCAGCCAGCTATCATTAAACTCCCCACAATGCAAATATGGGCCTCTTTCTTACCCCGCGGGCAGAGGATGAACACCGTCAGGTTCACTATAGCCAATATGATACATGCATTATAGACCGAGATAAGCTTTGACTATCCCAGGAGGACATCCTCAAAATATCCTCACTCAAAACGCCAGTACAGACCTGGGATTAAATAATATTAATTTGCTTTTTCAAATAAATTTCTTTTGATTGAGCCTTGATTGAGGGTTTGCACTTTTGGGACTACTCAGTTGGTTACATTTTCTCCCCCGGGCAAGCTCACTCAAGCACAGATGAAGTTATTTGTAAGAAGACAATTACTATTTGAGCGCAGGTCTGCTATGAATGAGTTCCATTGACATTCTCAAGTAACAACGAGTAATGTCTAGTATTAAAGTCACAGATACCTCCCTTTTCTTTATTCTTGTTTAAAAGCCAACCCCACATACTGCATTTTCTCTAGATGGCGCCGGAGAAGAAGGCAGACGTTTTACGTGCACCCAGCCGATTGTTTTTTTGTTTGTTTATTTGTGTTGTTTGGAACTTATTATGAACTTATTTTGTATATAATGTTGCCGCTACCGTCTCTCAGGACTGCGATTACTCACCACGAACTAGCAGAATCCTTTAATTTTGGCAATAATGTTGCCGCTACTGTCTTTCAGGACTGCGCTTACTCACCACGAACTAGCAGAATCCATGAATCTGACGAGCCCAACGCAAAAGATATACTGCTTCCTCAGGAATAGGTCCCGATCCCCGTGATCTGTGTGAAGAGGAGGTCGGAGAAAGAAGGGCCGAAGGTCAGGATGCCTTCTGAGAATTTGTAGGCAATTGAATAAACCCCCACTTCCCTCCATTGTGCTAGAAAATGTGCAATCTTTGGAGAATATAATCGATGAGTTACGCAGAAGATTAAACTACCAACGGGACATTAAAAACTGTAGCATCTTATGCTTCACGGAGTCGTGGCTGAACAACGACAATATCAACATACAGCTGGCTGGTTATATGATGTACCGGCAGGATAGAACAGCGGCGTCTGGTAAGACAAGGGGTGGCGGTCTATGTATTTTGTAAACAGCAGCTGGTGCACGATATCTAAGGAAGTCACAAGCTATTGCTCGCCTGAGGTAGAGATTCTCATGATAAGCTGTAGCTGTGGAAACTTAAATCCGTTTTACCAAATTTCTATCAGCATGTTAAATGTGCAACCAGAGGGAAAAAGGATCTCTGTACCACCAATACTCCACACACAGAGACGCATACAAAGCTCTCCCTTGCCCTTCATTTGGAAAATCTGACCATAATTCTATCCTCCTGATTCCTGCTTACAAGCACAAATTAAAGCAGGCAGCATCAGTGACTAGATCAATAAAAAAGTGGTCAGAAGAAGCAGATGCTAAGCTACAGGACTGTTTTGCTATCACAGACTGGAATATGTTCCGGGTTTCCTCCGATGGCATTGAGGAGTACACCACATCAGTCATTGGCTTTATCAATAAGTGCAACGATGACGTTGTCCCCACAGTGACCATACGTACATACTCTAGAGGTCGACAGATTAATCATAATAATCGGTAATCTGCCTTTTTGGACGCCGATTACACTGCAATCCATGAGGAGACAGGCTGGCCAACTCTGTGGCTGCAGAGCCAAGGTAAGTTGCTAGCTAGCATTAAACTTATAAAAAACCCTCAGTCTTCACATAATCACTAGTTAAGTACACGTGGTTGATGATATTACTAGGTTAACTAGCTTGTCCTGCGTTGCATATTTAATTTTTTTTTATTTTTTTTATTTTACCTTTATTTAACCAGGCAAGTCAGTTAAGAACATTCTTATTTTCAATGACGGCCTGGGAACAATGGGTTAACTGCCTGCTCAGGGGCTGTACGACAGATTTGTACCTTGTCAGCTCGGGGGTTTGAACTCGCAACCTTCCGGTTACTAGTCCAACACTCTAACCACTAGGCTACCCTGCCGCCCCATATAATCAATGCGGTGCCTGTTAATTTACCATCGAATCACAGCCTACTTCACCTTCGCCTAACGGGTGATGATTTAACAAATTATTGCGAAAAAAAGCACAATCATTGCGAAAAAAAAGCACAATCATTGCACAAATGTACCTAACCATAAACATCAATGCCTTCCTTAAAATCAATACACAGAGTATATTTTTTTAAACCTGCATATTCAGTTAAAATAAATGCATGTTCGCAGGTAATATTAACTAGAGAAATTCTGTCACTTCTTTTGCGTTCAGTGCAAGCAGAGTCAGGGTATATGCAGCAGTTTGGGCCGCTTGGCTCATTGCGAACTGTGTAAAGACCATTTCTTCCTAACAAAGACCGTAATTAATTTTCCAGAATTTTACATAATTATGACATAACATTGAAGGTTGTGCAATGTAACAGCAATATAACAGAATATTTAGAACGATTCTGTATTTCACTGAAAGAATAAACATTTTGTTATCGAAATGATAGTTTCCAGATTTGACCATATTAATGACCAAAAGGCTCGTATTTCTGTGTGTTCATTATAATTAAGTCTTTGATTTGATAGAGCAGTCTGACTGAGCGGTGGTAGGCATCATTAGAATTATAAGCATTAATTCAAACAGCACTTTACTGCGTTTGCCTGCAGCTATTAGCAAATGCTTGACACACAGCTCTGTTTATGAATTCAAGCCTATCAACTCCCAATATTAAGCTTGCAATACTAAATGGGCCTATAGGAACATCCAATAGTCAAAGGTATATGAAATACAAATGGTACAGAGAGAAATAGTCAACGTGTCATAATTCCTATAATAACTACAACCTAAAACCACTTAACTGGGAATATTGAAGACTCATGTTAAAAGGAACCACCAGCTTTCATATGTTCTCATGTTGAGAACATCGGTCGACCTCTCGTACATACCCAAACCAGAAGCCATGGATTGCAGGAAGCATCCTCACTGAGCTAAAGGCTAGAGCTGCCGCTTTCAAGGAGCGGGACTCTAACCCGGAAGCTTATAAGAAATCACGCTATGCCCTCCGACGAACCATAAAACAGGCAAAGCGTTAATACAGGATTAAGATCAAGTCATACAACACTGGCTCTGATGCTTGTCGGATGTGTAAGGGCTTGCAAACCATTACAGACTACAAAGGGAAGCACAGCTGAGAGCTGCCTAGTGACACAAGCCTACCAGATGAGCTAAACTAATAACACTGAAACATGCATGATAGCACCAGCTGTTCCGGAAGACTGTGTGATCACGCTCTCCACAGCCGATGTGAAGGCTGCAGGGCCAGATGGATTACCAGGACGTGTACTGCGAGCATGCGCTGACCAACTGGAAAGTGTCTTCACTGACATTTTCAACCTCTCCCTGTCCGAGTCTGTAATACCAACATGTTTTAAGCAGACCACCATAGTCCCTGTGCCCAAGAACACTAAGGTAAACTGTAGAGGTTGACCGATTAATCGGAATGGCCGATAAATTAGGGCCGATTTCAAATTTTCATAACAATCGGAAATCTGTATTTTTGGGCGTCAATTTCAGATGTTTTTTATTTCAATACCTTTATTTAACTAGGCAAGTCAGTTAAGAACACATTTTTATTTTCAATGGCGGCCGAGGAACGGTGGGTTAACCATTCTGGGGCAGAACAACATGTCGGCTCAGGGGATCCAATCTTGCAACCGTACAGTTAACTAGTCCAACACTCTCACCATTGCACTCCACGAGGAGCCTGCCTGTTACGCGAATGCAGTAGAAGCCAAGGTAAATTGCTAGCTAGCATTAAACTTGTCTTATAAAAAACAACCAATCATAAGCACTAGTTATAACTACTAATCCAGTTTAGCAGGCAATATTAACCAGGTGAAATTGTGTCATTTCTCTTGCGTTCATTGCACGCATAGTCAGGGTATAACAGTTTGGGCCGTCTGGCTCATTGCGAACTAATTTGCCAGAATTTTACGTAATTATGACATAACATTGAAGGTTCTGCAATGTAATAAGAATATTTAGACTTAGGGATGCCACCCGTTAGATAAAATACCAAACAGTTCCGTATTTCACTGAAATAATAAACTTTTTGTTTTCGAAATAATAGTTTCCGGATTCGACCATATTAATGACCAAAGGCTTGTATTTCTGTGTGTTATTATGTTATAATTAAGTCTGATTTGATAGAACAGTCTGACTGAGCAGCATCTAATACCATTTCAAACGTCACTCACTTTTAGATTTGGAGTAGTTATTCCACTTGCGCTGCAAGGGCCGCGGCTTTTGTAGAGCGATGGGTAACGCTGCTTCGAGTGTGGCTGTTGTTGATGTGTTCCTGGTTCGAGCCCAGGTAGTGGCGAGGAGAGGGACGGAAGCTATACTGTTACACTGGCAATACTATAGTGCCTATAAGAACATCCAAAAGTCAAAGGTATATGAAATACAAATGGTATAGAGAGAAATAGTCCTATAAATACTATATTAACTACAACCTAAAACCTCTTACCTTGGAATATTGAAGTCTCATGTTAAAAGGAACCACCAACTTTCATATGTTCTCATGTTCTGAGCAAGGAACTTAAACGTTCGCTTTTTTACATGGCACATATTTTACACATATTTAGGCACATTGATGGCACATATTGCATAGTGGCACATATTACTTTCTTCTCCAGCACTTTGTTTTTTCATTATTTAAACCAAATTATAAATGTTTCATTATTTATTTGAGGCTAAATTGAATTTATTGATGTATTATATTAAGTTAAAATAAGTGTTCATTCAGTATTGTTGTAATTGTCATTATTACAAATAAATAAATAAAATAAAAATCGGCCAATTAATCGGTATCGGCTTTTTTGGTCCTCCAATAATTGGTATTGGCATTGAAAAATCAGAATCGGTTGACCTCTAGTAAACTGCCTAAATGACTACCAACCCGTAGCACTCACGTCTGTAACCATGAAGTGCTTTGAAAGGCTGGTCATGGCTCACATCAACACCATTATCCCAGAAACCCTAGATCCACCCTAAGTTGCATAGCGCCCCAACAGATCCACAGATGATGCAATCTCTATTGCGCTCCACACTGCCCATACCCACCTGGATAAAAAGGAACACCTATGTGAGAATGCTATTCATTGACTACAGCTCAGCGTTCAACAGCATAGTGCCGTCAAAGTTCATCAATAAGCTAAGGATCCTGGGAATAAACACCTCCCTCTGCAACTGCATCCGAGCATTCTCATCGACGGGGCTGCAGTGGAGCAGGTTGAGAGTTTCTTGGTGTCCACATCACCAACAAACTATCATGGTCCAAGCACACCAAGACAGTAATGAAGAGGGCACAACAAAACCTATTCCCCCTCAAAAGACTGAAAAGATTTGGCATGGGTCCTGAGATCCTCAAAAGGTTCTACAGCTGCACCAGAGAGCATGGTTGTATCACTGCCTGGTATGGCAACTGCTCAGGCTCCGACCGCAAGGCACTACAGAGGGTAGTGTGTACGGCCCAGTATATCAGTGGGGCCAAGATTCCTACCATCCAGGACCTCTATACTAGGCAGTGTCAGAAGGAGGCCCTAAAAATTGTAAAAGACTCCAGCCATCCTAGTCATAGACTGTTCTCTCTACTACCACACGGCAAGTGGTCCCGGACTGCCAATTCAAGGTCCAAGAGGCATCTAAACAGCTTCTACCCGCAAGCCATAAGACTCCTGAACATCTTGTCAAAGGCTACCCAGACTATTTGCAGGTGTTAGAATGGCCAAGTCAAAGTCCAGACCTGAATCCAATCGAGAATCTGTGGAAAGAACTGAAAACTGCTGTTCACAAATGCTCTCCATCCAACCTCACTGAGCTCGAGCTGTTTTGCAAGGAGGAATGGGGAAAGATTTCAGTCTCTCGATATGCAAAACTGATAGAGACATACCCCAAGCGACTTACAGCTGTAATCGCAGCAAAGTATTAACTTAATCTTGATACTCCCCATCCCGGATCCGGGATCGTGAATAAAGCCTCAGGCTCATTAGCATAACGCAAAGTTAACGATTTCTGAAAATCGCAAAAAAAATGAAAATAATGCGCCTGCTCTCAAGCTTAGCCTTTTCTTAACAACACTGTCATCTCAGATTTTCAAAATATGCTTTTGAACCATAGCAAATCAATCATTTGTGTAAGAGTATTGCAAGCTAGCTTAGCATTTTGAGTAGCATTTAGCACGCAACATTTTCACAAAAACCAGATAACCAAATAAATAAAATCATTTACCTTTGAAGAGCTTCGGATGTTTTCAATGAGGAGACTCTCAGTTACATAGAAAATGTTCAGTTTTTCCTGAAAGAATCTTTGTGTAGGACAAATCGCTCCGTTTTGTACATCACATTTGGCTACCGAAACGAACCGAAAATTCAGTCACCAAAACGTCAAACTTTTTCCGAATTAACTCCATAATATCGACCGAAACATGGCACACGTTGTTTAGAATCAATCCTCAAGGTGTTTTTTCACATATCTCTTCATTGATATGCAGTTCGTGGAAGCCTGCTTTTCCCTCAGAATCACATGGAAAAATACCAGCAGCTGAAAATGACGTACCAATTTCGACGGAGGACACCGGGCGGACACCTGGAAAATGTAGTCTCTTATGGTCAATCTTCCAATGATTTGCCTACAAATACGTCACAATGCTGCAGACACCTTGGGGAAACGGCAGAAAGGGCAGGCTCATTCCTCTCGCATTCACAGCCATATAAGGAGACAATGGAAAACAGAGCCTCAAAAATCCTGCTGATTTCCTGGTTGCCATTTCATCTTGGTTTTGCCTGTAGCTCCCGTTCTAGGGCACCCACAGACAATATCTTTGCAGTTCTGGAAAATTCAGAGTGTTTTCTTTCCAAATATGCATAGTCGAGCATCTTTTTGTGACAAAATATCTTGTTTAAAACGGGAACGTTTTTCATCCAAAAATGAAATTGCGCCCCCAGTTTCAAGAGGTTAAGGGGGCTGAATAATTTTGCACGCCCAATTTTTCAGTTTTTGATTTGTTTAAAAAGTTTGAAATATCCAATAAATGTCGTTCCACTTCATGATTGTGTCCCACTTGTTGTTGATTCTTCACAAAAAAATACAGTTTTATATATTTATGTTTGAAGCCTGACATGTGGCAAAAGGTCGCAAAGTTCAAGGGGGCCGAATACTTTCGCAAGGCACTGTATGTAAAGAGTGAATGAATTACCCATAGAGATAGATAGAGGACTCAATAATATCCATGCTCATCAATCTCCATGTTCTATCCATCTAGAGTCCTCAATCTATCTCTATGACACATCCCCCAAAACCGAGAGGAAAACCACCACGTGTTAGTACTAGGGCCAAAGATGGTGGATAAATGAAGATAGTTCACTCCGGCTGTTTACCATTGAAAATAATTGTCCGTTCTGGTCTACTTAATGGGGTGGGTCTCCCATAGACACCAATGCAATAGCAGCTGGGTCTGGTCGACTTTGTTCATTGACTTTCATTGAACCAAAAAAAAACTCAGAGTAGGGTGTCTTGCTTGCTCTTCCATCTCTGCTATGGCTGTGTGCAAGATGGGGACTTGGGGCATGATAGGAATGAAGATAACTCTGAAAAGTCTACATTTGTATCTAGCTATTAGATAAACTCTGAGCAATAGAAGGGTCTCTGTGTGTATTTTTGTGGACACAGACATAAACAGAGGTCACAACAGGAATAATGAAATGTACGAACACGCGCTCTATTGAAGGAGTATGGTAAATTCATTTAAACAAGTGAAATGTATACTCTCACACCTGTAGCAGATACTGGATGTAGACAGTGCACTCCAGTCAGAATAAGCATCAATACTCTGCTTTTACTACTCAACAGGGCAGATACTCCTGTGTGGTCACCCATTGTCATTCCATTTGTTCTCCCAGCCACCTCATTGACTATGTATCACCTGGCTGCTTTAATTATGGACAGCCTGACCTTTAGCTGTTACGAGTGTCTCTCTCTCCCAGGCGTTCCATCTTTGCCCTTTAAGGTGAAAGGAGCACTGACAGGATGAAATTGCCCAAGTCCTCTCAGGAATGTGTATGTGGGGGGGGGGCAGAAAAAGGAAGGGGAAGAAAGAAAGAACAAGCGAAAGATGGTGGAAGAGAGAGAGGGAGAGGAAGCAGTGAAGCGTACCCCAGTGATGCGACTGCATGCCTCTGGTTAGCTGCTTCCCTGTAATTACTTTCTTTGTTGGTTTATTTTGCTCTCCCGAGATTGATTTTGCTTCCTCTGTCTTTCTACTGATCAGCTTCTGTACTTCCTTCCTCCATCCTTCTCTTTCTCACTCTCCCCCAGTCCTAAATCCCTCTCTTTCCTTCTCTACCACCCCCCCACCACCACCACTTTCCTTCTCCCTCGCCCCTCTCTATCCCTCCTCTAACCAGATCTCAGTCCTTTGGCATAAATTAGCCCTTTACAAAGAATCCAATTAAGGCCAGTTTGCCTAACAAGGCACTGGGGCATGGCGGCGTTGACGCAAGTCAGAGGTCGCTGGCTGCTCTAGGAGCCTCTGGAGACAAGCAAAATGTTAAGCATGTATACAGAAGGCTTTGGGAGAGGCAATGTGCCTGCAGAAACGGGAGAGAGGAGGTGAGTTACTGTATATATGGGGAGAGATCTATTTTCTAACTGCACATCACACCCACCCTTGCTGAATTCCTTTTGTTCCTGCTGCTGAGGTGTGGATCACCAATCAAATGACTTGTTGTAGGTTCTATCACGCCACATGTAATGGAGGTGCTTTTATGGATTTATTTAACCCTTATTTTATTTGTTCAGGTAAATTGACTGAGAAGACAGTCTCATTTACAGCAACGACCTGGGGAATAGTTACAGGGTAGCCAATTAGTGAATGAGCCAATGAGTTACCTTGCCTGAGATCTGAAGACTTGCGTTAACTCCTGAGCTAATGCTCTTTGACTAATTGTCTGATTTGATTTTGCAAAGGGATTTTGTATTGAAAGTGCTGCATACTATGTGTGGTTGCTAAAGGGAGCAGGGACAGTGGATGGATAAAAACATATTTTACATGATGGTGCAATTCTCTCAATCAGAAACTGATTCACAAAAAGAGCAGAGTAAGCATGTTACCCAATATTAAAATAATTGCAGCAGCTAATCAAAAACATACACACTCAGCTCGTCATGTAACTTAATCTCACCAGAACAAGCTGATGAGGTTTGACTTTAGAAGACCTGTACATATACACTACATGGTATGTGAACACCCCTTCAAATTAGTGGATCCGACTATTTCAGCCACACCCATTGCTGACAGGTGAATAAAGATCGAGCACACAGTCATGCAATCTCCATTGACAAGCATTGGCAGTAGAATGGCCCGTACTGAAGAGCTCAGTGACTTTCAATGTGGCACCGTCAGAGGATGCCACCTTTCCAACAAGTCAGTTCGTCAAATTTCTGCCCTGCTGGAGTTGCCCCACAAGTTCACAGAACGGGACCGCCGAGTGCAGAAGCGTGTAGCGCGTAAAAATCATCTGTCCTTGGAGCAACACTCAATAACGAGTTCCAAACTACCTCTGGAAGCAACGTCAGCACAAAAACTGTTTGTCGGAAGCTTCATGAAATGGGTTTCCATGGCCCAGCAGCCGCACATAAGCCTAAGATCACCATCCGCAATGCCAAGCGTCGGTTGGAGTGGCGTAAAGCTCGCCGCCATTGGGCTCTGGAGCAATGGAAATGTGTTCTCTGGAGTGACGAATCACGCTTCACCATCGCAGAAAAGTACCCATACATTTTGAATGCTTAGCAGGACAGGACAATTGTCAAATTCATGCACTTATCAAGAGAACACGTGGTCATCCCTACTGCCTCTGGTGAACTCACTAAACACAAATGCATCTTTTGTAAATAATGTCTGAGTGTTGGAGTGTGCCCCTGGCTATCCATACATTTTAAAAACAGTGTGCCCCTTTACCCCTAACAACATGTACATATTACCTCAATTACCTCGACTAACCTGTTCCCCAAGACATTGACTCGGTACCTGTATTCCCTGTATATACTGTTGCCTCGTTATTGTATTGTGTTACTTTAGTTTATTTAGTCAATATTTTCTTAACTATACTTTTCTTAAAACTGCATTCTTGGTTAAGGGTTTGTAAGTAAGCATTAATTACACAGTAAGGTCTGCACCTATTTTAGTCAGTGCATGTGACAAATACATTTTGATTTGATTAATATAATTTATACTTTTACTTTTGATACTTAAGTATATTTGAGCAATTACATTTACTTTTGATACTTAAGTATATTTAAAACTTTGACTTACTCAAGTAGTATTTTAATAACTTTCACTTTTACTAAAGTAACTTTCTATTAAGGTATCTATACATTTACTCATGTATGACAATTGGTTACTTTTTCCACCACTCGTCGAGATCATTGTGGAAGAACTTGACTAGCCTGCAGAGCCCTGACCTCAACCCCATCGAACACCTTTGAGATGAATTGGAACGCCGACAGCAAGCCAGGCCTATTCACCCAACATCAGTGGCCAACCTCAATAATGCTCTTTTGGCTGAATGGAAGCAAGTCCCTGCAGCAATTTTCCAACATCTAGTAGATAGCATTCCCAGAAGAGTGGAGGCTGTTATAGCAGCAATGGGGGAGTGAACTCCATATTAATGCCCATGATCTTGGAATGAGATGTTCGACAAGCAGGTGTCCACATACGTTTGGCCATATAGTATATATCTCTCATCATCACACTGTATTGCTGTAATGTTCTTTGTCAGAGGCTTTATTGAAAACCCCCAGACAGACAGACTTACAAGTCAAAGCCTTAAAGGCTTTGGTTGTTACAACTCTAATAGTTCGCCAAATTTCAGTTCATGTGACAAAACAAGCAAGTATAGTTTAGATAATTATTGTACCATCTAACCGCTGTGAAATATCTTTTCCATAACCAAAAGTATTGTATTTTCAGCTTTTGAAGCTGGTGTACAAAACCGAAAGTAAAAGAAGCCAACATGAAACTTAAGCATAGAAAACGGGAAGCATAGAAATTGTGCACATAGAACAGATCTACCGCTTCTTAGACTTGCTTTCAATGAGAATGACAGATCTATAACTCACATTTCTATGTGGATTTGGTCGGGTTGCCCAAAAAGTTACATACTGCAGCTTTAAGTCTGATAGAAAACATCCAAGCGGGTCAAATCAGTGAGGCTGCAGAACAAAACAACATCCAGAACACCAGGCCCTGTCCTAATCCCCGCTGCTCTGTGGGCGGTTGGAGGAAAGCGCCTGACAGAGCCGGTGGAGTCAGGCCGCCCACGCCCCTGTCTGAGCTCCCACACACAGAGTAATGCAGGGTTTTCTCCAACCGTGAATTCAGGAGAAGTTCCACCCCCATTCATTTTCAACAAGGGCACACAGAGAAAATGTGCAGAGGATTGTGGGAAGATGAGCGGCGAGGACCCTACTAGCGGAGCGGTAGAAAAGGTTGAACTTTAAGCATATTTCAAGCGCAGCGTTGGAGACGCGGAAGAGTTAAGCTTTGGAGCGAAGCCTTGTCAAGATGGGGCGTTGCTCTGGTCAAAACCCACTAATGAGGCCGATGGATCGATACACAAACAAAGTAAGCCTGGGTTTGACCTGCGGAGCCACACATAGCATGGTGCACAGACTGGAATGTAAACCAATGCTCATAGCTGATTCATATCACTGTGTATAGGGATTAATATGCTGTAATCAGTGGTGGGTAGCAGCACTCAAAACCGCTTATGAATAACAGACCTAATAGTTATTGCACATGTGATGTGTAGCTATTATTGCCCTTATACCGTATACCCTGGGTCGAGACCCCGCCCTGTGCAACTGCGTCCTGGACTTTGACAGGCAGCCCCCAGGTGGTGAGGGTAGGAAACAACATCTCCACCCCGCTGATCCTCAACACTGGGGCCCCACAAGGGTGTATTCTCAGCACCCTCCTGTGCTCCCTGTTCACCCATGACTGCGTGGCCATGCACGCCTCCAACTCAATCACCAAGTTTGCGGACGACACAACAGTGGTAGGCTTGATTACCAACAACGACGAGACAACCTACAGTTAGGAGGTGAGTGCCCTCAGAGTGTGGTGTCAGGAAAATAACCTCACACTCAACGTCAACAAAACAAAGGAGATTATCTTGGACTTCAGGAAACAGCAGAGGGAGCATACACCTATCCACATCGGCGGGACAGTAGTGGAGAAGGTGGAAAGTTTTAAGTTCATCGGTGTACACATCACGGACAAACTGAATTGGTCCACTCACACAGGCGCAGCAGCGCCTCTTCAACCTCAGGAGGCTGAAGAAATGTGGCTTGACACCAAAAGCACTCACAAACTTTTACAGATGCACAATCGAGAGCATCCTGTTGGGCTGTATCACCACCTGGTACGGCAACTGCTCAACCCACACCCGTAAGGCTCTCCAGAAGGTAGTGAGGTCTGCACAACGCAACACCGGGGGCAAACTACATGCCCTCCAGGACACCTACACCACCCGATGTCACAAGAAGGCCAAAAAGATCATCAAGGACAACAACCACCCGAGCCACTGCCTGTTCACCCAGCTATCATCCAGAAGGTCGAGGTCAGTACAGTGGCATCAAAGCTGGGACCGAGAGACTGAAAAACAGCTTCTATCTCAAGGCCATCAGACTGTTAAACAGCAATCACTAACATTGAGTGGCTGCTGCCAACATACTGACTCAAATCTCTAGCCACTTCAATAATTAAAAATTGGATGTAATAAATTTATCACTAGTCACATTAAACAATGCCACTTTATATAATGTTTACATACCCTACATTACTTATCTCTAATGTATATACTGTACCCTATACCATCTACTGCATCTTGCCTATGCCGTTCGGCCATCGCTCATCCATATATTTCTATGTACATATTCTTATTCATTCCTTTACACTTGTGTGTATAAGGTAGTTGTTGTGAAATTGTTAGATTACTTGTTAGATATTACGGCACGGTCGGAACTAGAAGCACAAGCATTTAACTACACTCGTATTAACATCTGTATGTGACCAATTAAATTTGATTTGAATATGATGTAGGACTATGAGTGATATTAGTGTAGCAAGATATATTACCAGGTCATAACAATGCCTCGTTTTAACTCGCTATTCAATCATACACTGATAAAATATAAACGGAACACGTAAAGTGTTGGTCCCGTGGTTCATGAGCTGAAATAAAAGATCCCACAATTGTTCCATACTGCACAAAAAGCATATTTCTCTCATGGTTTGTGACAGAAAATTCTTTACACCCCTGTTTGTGAGCATTTTATCCTTTGTCAAGATAATCTATCCACCTGACAGGTGTTGCATAGATGCTGATTAAACAGTATGATGATTACACAGGTACACCTTGTGCTGGGGCCAATAAAAGGCAACTGTGAAATGTGCAGTTTTGTTACACAACACAATGCCACAGATGTCCAAGTTTTGAGGAAGTGTGCATTTGGCATGCTGACTGCAGGAACGTCTACCAGAGCTGTTGCCAGATCATGTAATGGGGGAAAAACTCATTCTGATTGGCTGGGCCTGGCACCCCAGTGGGTGGGCCTATGCCTTCCCATGCCCACCCATGGATGCGCCACCGCCCAGTATGTTAAATCAATAGATTAGGGCCTAATGAATTCATTTCAATTGACTGATTTCCTTATATGAACTCTAACTCAGAAGAATCTTTGACATTGTTGCATGTTGCATTTATATTTTTGTTCAGTATAGATGAATAGCCATACAATGAGTTTATCCGTGTTGAACAATGATGTAATGAGGTCTATAGCTGCTATTGTACCTCACTAATTACAACAGGGGGTAGAATTGACAGCCCAGACTAAACAGCTGTGGCAACATTATCTATGGCAGTCTTAACATGATAACCCTGTCTGTCTCATACACAAATATAGACTATCTATTTCATCCAATAGGCGTGAGAACACTCTCCCCCTGGTACTCGGCTACTGTGAAAACCACAAAGGTGCGGTTTGCTAGAGAATGCAATAACGCGTCACTGCCTACTGCCCACTGATTATTTGATTTCATGGGGCAATGTGTGTGGTTATGATGTATGAAGCACAGTACATAGCCACTGCATGAGTTTACATGATTAACCCTCTATGGCGCGATTGCCCGTAAATCATATCCAATTATTGCTCAAATAGCATTGCGTAACTTGGGGATCATTGAAAGAGCCATTGGAAAAGAAAACACTATTCAGATATAACTTGCGTCACAGCTTGCCTCTTTTCAAATAACCCTCCACAAGCTCGCCTTATGAGGTATAAAGAGAAAAGTGAGTTAAATGATGCCAAGAGCCGTCCAAACCACGAGAAATCAGTCATGTGTAAAGGTTATAAAATAACGCGGACCACGCATTTCATCACAGGTGTATAACCCTGCACTCTGCTGTAGACTGAATATTGATGTCTTACCTTCAGAGTTTGGAGAGTCCCATCACGCGAAATGTCTGCCCAGTCAATAATGTCAGACTGTGTGCCAGGATACCTTTCATAAACAAATTACCAGACCATGTAGACTGGCTGTTCCGATGATCTAACTGTTAGGGTATAGCCTTTTTGGTAGCCCCTAAACCAAACGATAAAGCCCATGCATGCACTTGCAAGTCCTTGGAAAAAGACGCAAAGAATTATGCGAAAAATGAAGACATAAGTTTCAGAAAGGCGATCCGTTGGAGTTGATGCTACAGGTCCCAAATGCACATTTCTGCCCGTGCAACGAACTACCGCCTGCACTTAGCACCAAGTTAAAATAGATGCCAGTTGCGGTTTAGGCTACCGTCATTTCTGTTGATCGCTAGAGCCGTACTAACTCAGGTGTGCTCTGCTATGTGGTTCACAATGCAATGGTTTAGCTCAATCCACTGTCTCAAAGTCCCGCCTATTGGCGATGCCTCATCATAGCACCCCACCGGCAATAACAAAAAAAACTGGATATGTGCATGACTAGCCTTGCAAAATTATTGGAACTTTTTTTTTAAATTCCCTGGTTTTCCCGAAATCTCGGATGGAGGTTTTACGGAATTAAACAACACTTTATACAATGTTTACGTACCCTACATTACTTATCTCATATGCATATACTGTACTCTATACCATCTACTGCATCTTGCCTATGCCGTTCCGCCATCGCTCATCCATATATATTGTTATGTACATATTCTTATTAATTCCTTTGCACTTGTGTGTATAAGTAGTTGTTGTGAAATTGTTAGATTACTTGTTAGATATTATTGCATGGTCGGAACGAGAAGCACAAGCATTTCGCTACACTCGCATTAACTTCTGCTAACCATGTGTTTGTGACCAATAACATTTGATTTGATGAACTCGATGATGGTCGTTTAGAACTGAATCACGACACACAGCATTCAAAGGAGGACTGAGGAGAAGACAACACCATGCATTCACCAAACATTGCACTGAGGAAAACAGATTCATTATTTTTTTATTTTGTAATTGTCTGATTGGGAAGTACCATAGTCTATCAATTACAGAATCAAAAAAATATTTCAATTTGGCATTGGAAGTTTTATTTAATATAGTCAGTAATACAGGAGTCAAATTGCAAGGAGTCAGATCAGATGTCATCAGCAAGCCAGAGCCATCTGTGGAAAGAGCACAAGTAGAAGATAAGTGCAAACAGAATAAATGTATCATTCAACATCTGTTTCCACCTAAAACAATGACATGAACTCTGTCCCAATTCATCTCTGCTTAACTCCTCACATCCTCTCCACTCGCATCCTTCTCAAAAAACCATTGGAAGAGGTCAGAGGCGAGGAACCTTGGGTCGTCTCCTCCAATGGGCTTTGAGAAGGAGGCGTGATGGTCAGTCCTTGCATCCATAGCTCTATGAATGAGAGTGGCTACATATTTCAGCCCCATCCTTCAGCTTTTTACTGACGCAGGCGGGCACACCACCTTTTTACAGTTTCAACTGCTGATTGCCACTTTAAGAAACACACAAACAATGAAGTATGTTTAAGCATACGTGACTGTTGGGAGTGTGGTGCCATACCTTTATCTCCCAGGTGCAGCAGAGCTGACACACTAAAGATGAAGTATGTTTAAGATACGTGACTGTTGGGACCATACCTTTATCTCCCAGGTGCAGCAGAGCTGACACACTAAAGATGATGTTTAAGCATACCTTTATCTCCCAGGTGCAGCAGAGCTGACACACTAAAGATGAAGTATGTTTAAGCTGACTGTTGGGAGTGTGGTGCCATACCTTTATCTCCCAGGTGCAGCAGAGCTGACACACTAAAGATGAAGTATGTTTAAGCATGTTGTAAGCATGAAGTATGTTTAAGCATACGTGACTGTTGGGAGTGTGGTGCCATACCTTTATCTCCCAGGTGCAGCAGAGCTGACACACTAAAGATGAAGTATGTTTAAGCATACGTGACTGTTGGGAGTGTGGTGCCATACCTTTATCTCCCAGGTGCAGCAGAGCTGACACACTAAAGATGAAGTATGTTTAAGCATACGTGACTGTTGGGAGTGTGGTGCCATACCTTTATCTCCCAGGTGCAGCAGAGCTGACACACTAAAGATGAAGTATGTTTAAGCATACGTGACTGTTGGGAGTGTGGTGCCATACCTTTATCTCCCAGGTGCAGCAGAGCTGACACACTAAAGATGAAGTGGCAGTAGATGTCTTGACCACCCTTTGGCTGTTGTTCAGACAGTGGTAGCGCTGTAAGGTGTCCCAGGCACTGATTTGTGGCCACGTCACCTCCCACAGAAACAGTAAAGAGCTTCAGGTTCTTACGGTGGGGCATCAGCATAATCTATAGAGAGGGCAGAACTATACAGGAGATGGAATTAGATTTAGTATGGAGTTACAGTCCCAACTTAAAATCCCTGTAGAATCCATAGACAGGTAAAAAAGGTAAACAAATGTATGGGACTGTAGTTTGAGGAAGGTGGAGCAATAGATACTATATGTGCTGAGTTGTGTAAGGCATAAAATTAGTTGGTGAACGGCTTGCTGGCGTGTGTGTGAGAGAGAGAGAGAGAGAGAGAGAGAGAGAGAGAATAAGATGTGAGAAAATGTCACCGGCAGAGTTCAATTGGAGTGTAAAAGTTTTAGCATCTTAATGTTGTCTCCAAGGTAACAGTCCATTTACAGACTGCTGTGGCTGGATCAAAAGAGGCAACTATGGATAATCATTTAGCCAAATAAGTGATAACACATGATGTGGGACTGAATTGCCATGTAGCAATCCACGCCATCTGTCAGTCAGCATGGCTCAGTGTTGAACAGCCTGCTGTCATTTCATGCTCATCCCACCTCGTAGAGAGCTATCCTCCTATAGGTTCTCACTTCATCACTTACCTACACCACTCATATCGTTTAGCAGTAGCTAGGTTTCCATCCAATTGCTGACAGATTTTCATGTGAATATTCTAAAAATCTGCATAAAGAAAATATGTGCATTTTCCCACCAGTGGGTTGTTTCCACCAAACCGACTTGTTGCAGATAAAAATCAGTGTGTGATGACGTCGCTTGAGTTTTCATGTCCCGAATAAAAATCTAATGTTCAAGGTGTTTCTATTGCATTTTCAAATCTACCAATAGTTTTTTTCACAAACTGTTGCATTAAAGAGCAAATGTGCCTCCTCTGGTCTTGGCACGGGCGCTCTAGCCAACAGTTCGCAGATAGGCATATAGAGCAGGTAGGCTCTGCGGGTAGGTTAGTCTACATTAGGTGTGTCAAACTCATTCCATGGAGGGCCTAGTGTCTGCTGGTTTTTCCTTTCAATGTAGCCCGAGACAACCAGGTGAGAGGAATGAAAGAAAAAAGTTCTAAATTGAGTGACATTAAAGCTATTGAAACTGTAAGAATAATTACATGATTGGTCTTTGTATGGAAATGTTTGACAGAGGATGACGTCATCGTCTTTCTCCAGGAAGACACCGTCTTGGAACCCCTTCTCAACACTACATAGAGAGTCAGACTGCAAGATGATATCACAACATTATACATCAAATCAAACCACCAAGGTGTGGTAAGTAGCATAGAGCAGGTATTCTCAAACTGGGGTACCCACAATGCCGTCGGGGTTACGCCAATAAAAATGTGATTGAAAAAAAAATTAGATGCAAATTTTTTTATTTTTTTATTTAGAAATTCTTCACATTTTCAAACAGTCCATTTATATTTTCCAACAGGGCTAAACATTTGGGTGAGGTTGTTTTCTCGCCTGAGTAGCCTCGTTTCACTGCCAAAAATAAAATGAAACCATCTAGTGTTCAGCGAAATAACAACACAATGTCAAATACAGGTAGCCTAGTCAAATAATTAACATCCAATCACATTAAAAATTGGAGCATTTCTCTGTCTGTTTTCTCTGAGCTTTTCTCTGTCTGCATTAACAAGGACAACACACAGGTCTTTCCATCATTGTATGATTTGTTTGTGTGCAAATTAACTCAAGCTTATGGACAATGTCAAATGTGATATAGCTAAGCCCTCACTAGCATGAAAACTAAGTACAGGCACAGACTGTGTGTGGAAAATTATTTAAGACTGAGACTCTCTCCAATACAACCAAACATTGCAGAGTTATGTGCATCCTTTCAAGCACATCCTTCTCATTAACCTGTGGTGAGTTATTCACCATTTGTGATGAACAAATAAGCTTTTATATGTAAGATGGTTAAATAAATAGCAAAATTATTGATTATTATTATATAATTATTTGTACTCTGGTCCTATAAGGGCTCTTTGTCACTTCCCATGAGCCGGGTTGTGACAAAAACTCACACTCATTCTTATGTTTAATAAATGTATAGTGTGTGTGTGGCACGCAGCTGCAGGTTGAATGTCTGAAGGGGTACGGGACTATAACAAGTTTGGGAACCACTGGCCTGGATATTAGAGAGGTGGATTGCTGGTTCAAGAACCCAAAACATAGTAAAAATAAAGGAAAAACCTGAAATTAGTAGGTGTGTCCAAAGTTTTGACTGGCACTGTACAGTGCCTTGCAAAGGTATTCACCCCCCTTGGCATTTTTCCTATTTTGTTGCATAACAACCTGTAATTTAAATTGATTTTTATTTGGATTTCATGTAATGGACATACAAAAAAATAGTCCAAATTGGTGAAGTGAAATGAAAAAAGTAACTTGTTTCAAAAAATGTTTTTTTTTTTAAATGTTCCATGGAAAAGTGGTGGTGCGTATGTGTTCACCCCCTTTGCTATGACGCCCCTAAATAAGATCTGGTGCAACCAATTACCTTCAGAAGTCACATAATTAATTAAATAAAGTCCACCTGTGTGCAATCTAAGTGTCACATAATCTGAGTATATATAAACCTGTTCTGAAAGGCCCCAGATTCTGCAACACCACTAAGCAAGTGGCACCATGAAGATCAAGGAGCATGCCAGACAGGTCACGGACAAAGTTGTGGAGAAGTACAGATCAGGGTTAGGTTATAAAAAAAATTATCTGAAACTTTGAACATCCCACGGAGCACCATTTTTTAAAAATGGAAAGAATATGGTACAACAAACCTGCCAAGAGAGGGCCACCCACCAAAACTCACAGACCAAGCAAGGAGGGCATTAATCAGAGATCAAATGATACAAACCCCCTAAACAAATCAATTTTAATTCCAGGTTGTACGGCAACAAAATAGGAAAAATGCCAAAGGGGTGAATACCTTTGCAAGGCACTGTATATGTCGTTAGACTACATGTGCATAACTATGTGGTTTAAATGTAGATTAGCTGTGGTTCCTCTAATTTTGGAAGTAATAACATTTTTTAATATATTTTCAAAACATGCAACCTAAGAGTTCATGCCTTCAGGACAGAGGCTGAGGTTACAGTCAGTCAGTCTGAGGATTTGAACGTTTTACAGTGCCTTGCGAAAGTATTCGACCCCCTTGAACTTTGCGACCTTTTGCCACATTTCAGGCTTCAAACAAAGATATAAAACTGTATTTTTTGTGAAGAATCAACAACAAGTGGGACACAATCATGAAGTGGAACGACATTTATTGGATATTTCAAACTTTTTTAACAAATCAAAAACTGAAAAATTGGGCGTGCAAAATTATTCAGCCCCCTTGGATACTTTGTAGCAAACTTTTTAAGTTATCCAATCAAAAACTGAAAAAGTGAGGTTGATGGAGCATTTGTGCAAAATTTCTCGATTGGATTCAGGTCTGGACTTTGACTTGGCCATTCTAACACCTTTTTTGAACCATTCCATTGTAGATTTTGCTTTATGTTTTGGATCATTGTCTTGTTGGAAGACAAATCTCTGTCCCAGTCCAGAAGTTCAGTGAGGATCTCCATCCATCTTCCCATCAATTTTAACCATCTTTCCTGTCCCTGCTGAATGATCCAATGTTGACCTAAATGACTAATGATGATAAATACAATCCACCTGTCTGTAATCAAGTATCTTTAAGAAATGGCCGTATAAATGCACCTGCACTGTGATAGTCTCAGAGGTCCGTTAAAAGCGCAGAGAGCATCATGAAGAACAAGGAACACAAAAAAAATACAGTTTTATATCTTTATGTTTGAAACCTGAAATGTAGCAAAATGTTGCAAAGTTCAAGGGGGCCAAATACTTTCGCAAGGCACTGTAGCACCACTTTGTATTTAATCCCAAATTGAAATTGAAGTCAGTGAGCCAGCTAAAATTGGTCAGTTTATTACTACTGCATTTGGTACTAGTTAGAAATGTCCTAACAAGGTAGTCATGCTGCCTGACAAGTAGGTGCAACGTTAGCCTTGATGAGGCCCTTACTCTCTCGGGGTTCTTGTGAGTAGTGTGATTTCCTTAGGGTCAAGCGACCTGGCTTCAACCCAACATCAGGTAAATACCCCCTCCTACCATTTTCTACTCTCACCCAGAGGTGGCGCTCCTAGTGGCCGGAGACTTCAATGCAGGGAAACTTAAATCAGTTCTATCAACATGTTAAATGTGCAACCCGAGGGAAAAAGATTCTAGATCACCTGTACTCCACACACAAAGATACGTACAAAGCTCTCCCTAACCCTCCATTTGGTAAATCTGACCACATCTCTGTCCTCCTGATTCCCACCTCCATGCAAAAATTAAAGCAGGAAGCACCCGTGACTCGGTCTATAAAAGTGGTCAGATGAAGCAGATGCTAAACTACAGGACTGTTTTGCTAACACAGACTGGAATATGTTCCTGGATTCTTCCGATGGCATTGAGGAGTTCACCCCATCAGGCACTGGCTTTATCAATAAGTGCATTGAGGACGTCGTCCCCACAGTGACTGTACGTACATACCCCAACCAGAAGCCATGGATTACAGGGAACATTCGCACTGAGCTAAAGGGTAGAGCTGTCGCTTTCAAGGTGCGGGACTCTAACCCAGAAGCTTCCAAGAAATCCTGCTATGCCCTGCGACGAACCACCAAACAGGCAAAGCGTCAATACAGGACTAAGATTGAATCATACTACACCGGCTCTGACGCTTGTCTTATGTGGCAGGGCTTGCAAACTATTTCAGACTACAAAGGGAAGCACAGCCGCGAGCTGCCCAGTGGCACAAGCCTACCAGACGAGCTAAATCACTTCTATGCTCACTTGGGAGGCAAGCAACACTGAGGCACGCATGAGAGCATCAGCTGTTCCGGATGACTGTGTGATCACGCTCTCCGTAGACGACGTGAGAAAGACCTTTAAACAAGTCAACATACACAAGGCTGCGGAACCAGACGGATTACCAGGATGTGTGCTCCGGGCATGTGCTGACCAACTGGCAGGTGTCTTCACTGACATTTTCAACATGTCCCTGATTGAGTCTGTAATACCAACATGATTCAAGCAGACTACCATAGTCCCTGTGCCCAAGAACACAAAGGCAACCTGCCTAAATGACTACAGACCATAGCACTCACGTCTGTAGCCATGAAGTGCTTTGAAAGGCTGGTAATGGCTCACATCAAAACCATTATCCCAGAAACCTTAGACCCACTCCAATTTGCATACCGCCCAAACAGATCCACAGATGATTCAATCTCTATTGCACTCCACACTGCCCTTTCCAATCTGGACAAAAGGAACACTTATGTGAGAATGCTATTCATTGACTACAGCTCAGCGTTCAATACCAAGGTCCCCTCAAAGCTCATCACTAAGCTAAGGATCCTGGGACTAAACACCTCCCTCTGGATCCTTGACTTCCTGACGGGCCACCCCATGTGGTGAGGGTAGGTAGCAACATCTGCCACACTGATCCTCAACACTGGAGCTCCCCAGGGGTGCGTGCTCAGTCCCCTCCTGTAAACCCTGTTCACCCACGACTGCATGGCCAGGCACGACTCAAACACCATCATTAAGTTTGCAGACGACACAACAGTGGTAGGCCTGATCACAGACAACGACGAGACAGCCTATAGTGAGGAGGTCAGAGACCTGGCCGGGTGGTGCTAGATTAACAACCTATCACTCAACGTGACTAAGGAGATAATTGTGGACTACAGGAAAAGGAGGACCAAGCACGCCCCCATTCTCATCGACAGGGCTGTAGTGGAGCAGGTTGAGAGCTTCAAGTTCCTTGGTGTCTACATCACCAACAAACAAGAATGGTCCAAACACACCAAGACAGTCAAGAAGAGGGCACGACAAAGCCTATTCCCCCTCAGAAAACTAAAAAGCTTTGGCATGGTTCCTGAGATCCTCAAAAGGTTCTACAGCTGCACCATCGAGAGCATACTGGTTGTATCACTGCCTGGTATGACAATTGCTTGGCCTCAGACCGCAAGGCACTACAGAGGGCAGTGTGTACGGCCCAGTACATCACTGGGGCTAAGCTGCCTGCCATCCAGGACCTCTACACCAGGCGGTGTCAGAGGAAGGCCCTAAAAATTGTCAAAGACCCCAGCCACCCCATTCATAGACTGTTCTCTCTACTACCGCATGGCAAGCGGTACCGGAGTGCCAATCGAGGACAAAAAGGCTTCTCAACAGTTTTTAGCCCCAAGCCATAAGACTCCAGAACAGGTAATCAAATGGCTACCCGGACTATTTGCATTGTGTGCCCCCCAACCCCTCTTACGCAGCTGCTACTCTCTGTTTATCATATATACATAGTCACTTTAACTATATATTCATGTACATACTACTTTAATTGGGCTGACCAACCAGTGCTCCGCGACATTGGCTAACAGGGCTATCTGCATTGTGTCCCACCACCCGCCAACCCCTCTTTTACACTACTGCCAGTCTCTGTTCATCATATATGCAGTCATTTTAAACCGTATCTACATGTACATACTACCCCAATCAGCCTGACTAACCCGTGTCTGTATGTAGCCTAAATACTTTTATAGCCTTGCTACTGTATGTAGCCTCGCTACTGTTTTTCACTGTCTTTTTACTGTTGTTTTTATTATCCTTACTTACCTATTGTTCACCTAAAAAAAAATTTGCACTATTGGTTAGAGCCTGTAAGTAAGCATTTCACTGTAAGGTGACACCTGTTGTATTCGGCGAACGTGACAAATAAACTTTGATTTGATGAGCAGAAGAAGGATAGTGTTTGAGGGTCAAAAGCATGTCCTGTTAAGATGTGAGGAATTTGTGATAAAGAAGCACGGGTTGTGTTTTCTGAACTGAAGGAGTAGTGTAACGATCCTAGCCTTGAGAAATCCCCCAAGTGAGATTTCGCTCTTGGCATCTCCCTTGGGGTTCCTTTAGGGCAGGGTTTCCCAAACCTCTCCTCGGCCCCTCCAGACGTTTCACCCTTAACTGACACACATGGTTCAATTAGTCAACTAATTATCAAGCCTTTGACAAATTAAATCAGGTGTGGCTGTTTAGGTGTCACATGTGCTCCCCCTCTGGCCTCTAGGTCACCAGGATGCTCGTTATGGCGCACACCTGTCACCATCATTACGCGCACCTGCACATCATCAGAATCACCTGGACTCCATCACCTCTCTGATTACCTTCCCTATATATGGCACTCCCTTTGGTTCCTTCGCCAGGCGTTATTGTTTATGTTCCAGTGTTAAGGCCGTGTGCTCTTGTTTTGTGTTTATTTATTGAAACACTCACTCCCTGAACTTGCTTCCCAACTAAGTGCACATTACATTAGGGTTAAAATAAAAATGTGAAACTTCTGGGGGAGATGGTGGAGAAACCCTGTTTTAGGGTCAGATGCCCCAGGGTAAAGCTCTATTTAGGGTGATACTCACCCCTGCCATTAGCTGCAATATGGTCACCTGTTCCGGTTAGGTCCATGTCCTCCGCTGTGACTTTTGATTACAATAATATACAATTAACATGAGGCAGCCAGGACTGGCATATGTTATCTATTTAGAAAACAATTGTTACACTTTACATGCGTAAACAAACACAAACTAAATAGGTACCGGAACTGACCTGAGAGTGTGAGCTGTAAAGAGACAGTCAGCTGCTCTTACCACGAGCCTTGCCCTTGTCTAATGGCTGGAGGTACAGCAGAGGCAACATAATTCACGCAAGGCCTGGACTAAAAGGTCTAAGGCCTCAAGACATGCTCAGTGGTATGTACCCATTTAGTTGTTTGTTTACGCATGTAAAGTGCGAGGCCTTAGACCTTTTTTTGTCCAGGTGACTCCTTTAGGTTATGAAATAAATGTATTTCCATGTGCTTCCACGATTTGGTATTATTGAAAACCTTTTACATAATTCACGGCAAACAGCTATCTAAACCCAATGTTCACTAGGGTTGCTAACGTTCGCATACAAGATACTGTCACAGATAGGTGAGAACATCTTGTAGAACATCTTTGATACTGTTGGCCAAGCGAATACATATCACTCCCTGTCTACAAGATGAACCAATATCCGTAACTGATTGAAATAAATTAAGAGTTTAGAGTTATGCCGACCGAAAGACAGTGAATACTAGATTATTTGTATTTTCTTGTCCGATAATTTACCTCGCGTTCTCACCGTAAAATAGATATCTGCATCCAAATAAGCAGTTGTTTCTTTGTACTAAATAGCACAAACTCAGGGCGCGTCGAGATTAAGAAGGGGTGTGGCATCAGGCCTCTGCTATTGAGTTTGTGCTATTGGTACCTAAAAACATTGTGCTTATTTGTTCATGTAGCACATATTAAGAGTAGACTGTGTTGGTATACGCACAGATAGGACAATGAGACCGATTTCACCGGATGTATAATTATGTAGCAGTCGCTTGGCAGTTATTTCGCCCACCAAGCAAGGAGTTTTTGTATGGAGGTCAATGAGTGTCGAATTTGTTAACAAAAAAATGTATGTCTTATTTGTTACGCGAGGGATATTTGATCGAATAAACGTTTCGTAATGCTTACGTTGTTAGAGTGAACTGATATGAGTAGGACACGTGACATCCCGGCAACTTTGAAAAAAAAAAAACACTTTATATCGCAGTTCGCTCGAGGTGGAGCTACATATTCATGACATGAGGCGAGCAGCATAGAATCTCTCTCCAATAATCAATCTGAGCACCAGGCTTGTCGATATGTTCTCCGAATAGCCTCTCTCTATTTGGTGGGGAGTGGACATTTCAACCGGATGCTTCAGATTTCATATCCGGTGAAACATGTGACTTCTTGTTTTGTCTTTGGTGTTAAAGTGGGCGAATGTGGTGTTTGGTATAACGTGCGATAGTTTCAGTGACGGTGTTCGGTCAGTCTGACAGTAAAGATGCCATTGTGTGGAGGAACAACTGGGCCAAAGGATGCCACTGAAGAGGTGCAGAAGATTTGTGATGAGGTGAGAAAAGAAAGGGGACTGTCCGTGTGTGTGTAGATCGAGTAATGAACGCCATTCGCCACCAAATGTAGTCTACTAAAAGATAACCATGTTTTTGCCCACAGATGAAGCCGCATGCAGAGCAGAAAACGGGGAGGAATTTTGACGTTTTCACAGCGAAAATTTACAAGACTCAGTTGGTGGCAGGGACCAACTACTTCATCAAGGTTTCAGATTATTTCTTGCTACGTAACACTTTACATTACTGTCCCCGTTTTACTGTGGTATGTAATTAGTGTAACAAGTATTGCAATAACTCATTCTTCCTAACCTCAGCCCTACAGAACACACTTCTTAGCCCTATCCAGGCTGTGTCACATCTGGCCGTGATTGGGAGTCCCATAGGGCGGCACACAATTGTCTTCCGGGTTTGGCCTGTGTAGACCGTCATTGTAAATAATAATTTGTTTTTAACTGAATTGCCTAGTTAAAGGTGATGTAACCCTAGTACAGGGTAAATAGTGTAGGAATGGGTCTTTACAATACATGTTACACTTTAATTACCCAGTAAAAAGGGCACTGTAATGTGTAACTAAAGAGGGTGGTTTATAGAGTTTATTTGATAGTACCCTTTCAGTAGCCTACATTGTTACACTGTAAGCCAAGTGTCCAGTGGACACAGACTGCATTTCAGTGCGTTGATACTGGATTCCATTTCACATGTTCCATGAAACATGGATGAATGTAACTTGTCAGTTGTTAGAGGGCCCTAACACTCATCCATATATGTATATAGTGTTATTCCAGTCCTTCACTTAGATTTGTGTGTGTTAGGTAGTTGTGGAATTGTTAGATATTGCTGCACAAGCAATTGTTAGATATTGCTGTCGGAACTAGAAGCACAAGCATTTCGCTACACTCGCAATAACATCTGTTATCTATACTGTTACAAATGTGTGTGTGACCTGTTCTCTGTTCTTACCACTGTGTCCAACTGCCTGACTCTGACCTCATCTCTCTGTGTCTTACAGGTTCATGTTGGTGGTGAAGACCATGTCCACCTGCGCGTGTATAAAATGCTGCCACACGCCGGAAGCAAACTGGAGCTGACCAGCCTGCAGGAGTCCAAAGCCCACAGCGACCCCATCGATTACTTCTGATTAACCCTGACCTTTGACCCCATCAAGTACTTCTAATGACCCCTGTGACCCAGCCGCAGTCCGAGCTGAACCCCGGTGCCTACCCTACCCAATACACCACAGCCTCCTTTCCCAACACATAATAGATCTATGGTCATTCTACAGCCCAGGTAGCCTTTTAATATCAGTTTTCAGTGTTTCTTAAAATGATTTTATAATATGTAGCTAATAGGAAACCTTCATGTATGAAGGGAAATTGAAATAATGAATGAGCTCCACAAACATGAATGTATATTTGCCTACTCAATTAAAGACAATATACTATTTTGCCACGTGGTTAATAAATCATAATACTTTGTAACGAAGATGAATTCCTTATCCATTATCGATGGTCTTTGAACACAATTTCAAACCTAGATCAACCCATCGCCCTCAGGTGACGGGTTAGTCCCTGCAGCAATGTTCCAACATTTAGTGGAAAGAAGAGTGGAGTCTGTTACAGCAGCAACAGGGGGACAAAACTCCATATTAATGCCCATGATTTTAGATTGAGATGTTAGATGAGCATGTCCATATACTTTTGGTCATGTGGTGTATTTATTTTAAATTTAATGTGTACATTTGTTTACATCCCTGTTAGTGAGCATTTCCCCTTTGCCAAGAAAATCCATCCAATGGACAGGTGTGGCATATCAAGAAGTGGATTTAAATAAAATGCTCCTTACACAGGTGCACCTTGTGCTGGGAACAAAAGGCCACTCTAAAATGTGCAGTTTTGTCACACAACACAATGTCACAGATGTCTCAAGTTTTGAGTGAGCATGCCATTGGCATGCTGAGAACAGGAATGTCCATCAGAGCTGTTGACAGGGAATTTAATGTTAATTTCTCTACCATAAGCTGCCTCCAATGTCCTTTTAGAGAATTTGTCAGTACGTCCTATTACTCTGACATTTCACATTCTTAAAATAAAGTGATCCTAACTGACCGATAATGGATTTTTTTTACTAGGATTGGATGTCAGGAATTGTGAAACTGAGTTTAAATGTATTTGGCTAAGGTGTATGTAAACTTCCGACTTAAACTGTACGTAGTTTATGGAGGGTATCTGTACTTTACTCTCTTTAGATTTGACAACTTTTACTTCACTACATTCATAAAGAAAATAATGTACTTTTTACTCCATTTTCCCTGACACCCAAAAGTACTCATTACATTTATTTTAAATGCTTAGCAGGACAGGAAAATAGTTCAACTCACACACTAATCAAGAGTCATCCCTACTGCCTCTGATCAGGCAGACTTATGAAACACAAATGCTTCGTTTGTAAATTATGTCTGAGCGTTGTAGTGAGCCCCTGGCTATCCATATTTTTGTATTTTTTTGTGTGTGCCATCTGGTTTGCTTAATATAAGGAATTTTAAATGATTCATACTGTTTCTTTTGAACTGAAGTATATTTTAGCAGTTACATTTACTTTTGAGACTTTAAAACCAAATACTTTTAGACTTTTACTCAAGTAGTATTTTACTGGGTGACATTCACTTTTACTTGAGTAATTTTCTAACAAATCTTTACTTTAACTCAAATGACAATAAGTTACTTTTTCAACCACTGCATAAAGGAAGGTCCATAAAGAAATGGTTTGTTGAGATTGGTGTGAAAGAACTTGACTGGCCTGCACAGAACTCTCACCTCAACCTCATTGAACGCCTTTGGAATGAATTGGAACGCCGACTGCGAGACAGGCCTGATCGCCCAACATCAGTGCCTGACCTCACTAATGCTCTTGTGGCTGAACGGAAGCAGTGGCTTCTTCCTTGCTGAGCGGCCTTTCATGTTATGTCGATAGAGGACTCGTTTTACTGTGGATATAGATACTTATGTACCTGTTTCCTACTGCATCTTCACAAGGTCCTTTGCTGCTGTTATGGGATTGATTTGCACATTTTGCACCAAAGTACGTTCATCGCTAGGAGACAGAACGCGTCTCCTTCCTGAGCGGAATGATGGCCGTGTGGTCCCGTGGTGTTTATACTTGCGTACTATTGATGTGTGCTTTGTAGTACCGTCAGGCTTTTGGAATTGCTCCCAAGGATGAACCAGACTTGTGGAGGTCTACAATTTTTGTTCTCAGGTCTTGGCTGATTTATTTAGATTTTGATGTCAAGCAAAGAGGCACTGAGTTTGAAGGTAGGCCTTGAATTACATCCACAGGTACACCTCCAATTGACTCAAATTATTTCAATTAGCCTATCAAGCTTCTAAAGCCATGACGTCATTTTCTGGAATTTTCCAAGCTGTTTAAAGGCACAGTCAACTTAGTGTATGTAAACTTCTGACCCACTGGAATTGTGTCCGTGTGAATTATAAGTGAAATAATCTGTCTGTAAACAATTGTAGGAAAATGTATCTGTGTCATGCACAAAGTAGATGTCCTAACCGACTTGCCAAAACTATAGTTTGTTAACAAGAAATTTGTGGAGTGGTTGAAAAACGAGTTTCAATGACTCCAACCTAAGTGTATGTAAACTTCGGACTTCAACTGTAAGTAGTACTTTTACTTTCTATATTTTACTATGTTTTTACTTAAGTACTTTACACCACTGGCTTTATGCACAGGAGCATTGTCATGCTGAAATAGGAAAGGGCCTTCGCCAAACTGTTTACAAAAATTTGGAAGCACAGTATCGTCTAGAATGTCACTGTATGCTGTAACGTTAAGATTTCCCTTCACTGGAACTAAAGGGCCTACGCCGAACCATGAAAAACATCCCCAGACCATTATTTCTCCTCCACCAAACTTTACAGTTAGTACCAAGCATTGGGGCAGGTAGAGTTTTCCTGGCATCCGCCAAATCCAGATTCAGACTGCTAGATGGTGAAGCCTGATTCATCACTCCAGAGAACGCATTGTCGGCGAGCTTTACACCACTCCAGCCAACGCTTGGCATTGCGCATTGTGATTTTAGGCTTGTGTGTGGCTGCTGAGCCATGGGAAACTATTTCATGAAGCTCCCAACGAACAGTTCCTGTGCTGACTTTGCTTCCAGAGGAAGTTTGGAACTCGGTAGTGAGTGTTGTAGCTGAGGACAGACCATTTTTACGCGCTTCAACACTGACGAACTGGTCCCTGACGAACTGACTTGTTGGAAAGGTGGCATCCTATGACGGTGCCATGTTGAAAGTCACTGAGCTCTTCAGTAAGGCCATTCTATTGCCCATGGTTGTCTATGGAGATTGGAGAGTGGGTCAGAGCAGCTCAGACAGTCACTTGGCTGTAGAGGGGGTGAGGGGGGGGGGTAGTGGGTCAGAGCAGCTCAGACAGTCACTTGGCTGTAGAGGGGGTGAGGGGGGGGGGGTAGTGGGTCAGAGCAGCTCAGACAGTCATTGAACTCCTGAGGAAAGAACAGCACAGGAGAGGATCATTGAAGTGCATATATCTGTGCGTGTGTGTGTGTATTATGGATCCACATTAGTTCCTGCCAAGGCAGCAGCTACTCTTCCTGGGGCTTATTATGGATCCTCATTAGTTCCTACAAAGGCAGCAACTACTCTTCCTGGGGTTTATTATGGATCCCTATGAGTTCCTGCCAAGGCAGCAGCTACTCTACCTGGGGTTTATTATGGATCCCTATTAGTTCCTGCCAAGGCAGCAGCTACTCTTCCTGGGTTTATTATGGATCCCTGTTCGTTCCTGCCAAGGCAGCAGCTACTCTTCCTGGGTTTATTATGGATCCCTGTTCGTTCCTGCCAAGGCAGCAGCCACTCTTCCTGGGGTTTTTTATGGATCCCTGTTCGTTCCTGCCAAGGCAGCAGCTACTCTTCCTGGGGTTTATTATGGATCCCTGTTCGTTCCTGCCAAGGCAGCAGCTACTCTTCCTGGGTTTATTATGGATCCCTGTTCGTTCCTGCCAAGGCAGCAGCTACTCTTCCTGGGGTTTATTATGGATCCCTGTTCGTTCCTGTCAAGGCAGCAGCTACTCTTATTGGGGTCCAAACAAAATTAAGGCAATTACATCACCCAAAATGGTAAGGGTAAAATAAAAGAGTACATCACACAACACATTATTACACCACTACTCTACCACTACAATACAACACAACACATTAATACATCAATACACATCTACAAAACAACACGTTATTACACCACTACACATCTACAAAACAACACATTATTACACCACTACATATCTATAATACAACACATTATTACACCACTACACATCTACAATACAACACATTATTACACCACTACACATCTACAATACAACACATTATTACACCACTACACATCTACAATACAACACATTATTACACCACTACACATCTACAATACAACACATTATTACACCACTACACATCTACAATACAACACATTATTACACCACTACACATCTACAATACAACACATTATTACACCACTACACATCTACAATACAACACATTATTACATAGCACTACATATCTACAATACAACACATTATTACACCACTACATATCTATAAAACATCACATTATTACACCACTACATATCTACAATACATTATTACACCACTACGTAGCTACAATACAACAAATTATTACACACTACTCTACCACTGCACATCCATAATACAACACATTATTACATTTACATTACATTTAAGTCATTTAGCAGACGCTCTTATCCAGACGCTCTTATCCACCATTACATATCTACAATACATTATTACACACTACTCTACCACTACACATCTACAATACATGTATAATACCACAATATTACATTACAATGTACGTGTGTGTAGAGTGAGTATGGTCTTCAACAGAGCAGCCCTGGCTCTCTTCCAGGTACGGCGACAGCAGCGGATGAACATCTGGGCAGAGGGATTGCTGACTTCCTCCTCTTGCTCAGGGAAGAGCGGAGGCTGATATCCCAAGGAACACTCGAAGATCAAAAGACTCGTGGCAGAGGAATGAAGGGTGTTGCGGTCGTACTCAACCCGTACTGACTACAGGTGACTCCAGGTGGTAGGGTTGGCGGAGACTAGGCAGCGAAGTATCGTCTCTAAGTCTTGGTTGGCTCGCTCCGATTGGCTGTTGGACTGGGGTTGGATACGGAAGACAGGCTGGCCGACAACCCAATGAGCGAGCTGAATGCCTTCCAGAACTGGTACGAGAACTACGGACCCAGGTCGGAGACCATGTCCACCGGGAGTCCGTGGATCCGGAAGACATGCTGCACCATAAGCTGGGCCGTCTCTTTGCCTGAGGGTAGTTTGGGGAGAGGAATGAATTGGGCGGCTTTGGAAAACCGGTCGACCACAGTCAGGATGGCAGTGTTGCCCTCAGACGGGGGGAACCCCGTGACGAAATCCAGGGATATATGGGACCAGGGACGGTGAGGGACAGGCAGTGGTTGGAGAAGACCAGCCAGAGCTTGCCGAGGAGTCTTGTTCTGTACTCAGACCGTGCAGGCGGCGACAAACGTGGCAACATCCGGAACCATTGTAGGCCACCAAAAGCGTTGTTGCACGAAGGCCAGGGTCCGACGGGAGCCAAGTTGGAAAGCAAGCCTGGAGGAATGGGCCCACTCCAGGACCGCGGAGTGGACAGCATCAGGCACAAACATCCAGTTACCTGGGCCTTGCTGAACACCTCCCGGAGGTCCTGGTACTCCACAGGAATGGTGAAAAGGTCCGGAGCAACCTCTGAGCCCCCAGGAAGACGTCCCGGGGCAGGTTGCACTGACTTCAGACAATGGGCGTGGCAGAATGGACTCCAGCCCATGATAGCACCTGTAGACCAGTTTGAGGGGATTGTGTCGCTGGAGCCAGGAGAATCCCAAAACCACGGGAATCTGGGGGGACTTGAATGAAATCTCATATACATAAGTATTCACAGCCCTGAGTCAATACTTTGTTGACGCACCTTTGGTGGCGATTACAACTGTGAGTCTTTCTGGGTAAGTCTCTAAGAGCTTTCCACCCCTGGATTCCATTATTATTTTCAAAATTCTTCAAGCTCTGTCAAGTTGATTGTTGATCATTGCTAGACAATTATTTTCAGGTCTTACCATAGATTTTCAAGTAGATTTAAGTCAAAACTGTAACTCAGCCACTCAGGGACAATCGCTGTCTTCTTGGTAAGCAACCCCAGTGTTTTAGGTTAATGTCCTGCTGAAAGGTGAATTCATCTCTCAACGTCTGGTGGAAAGCAGACTGAAACAGGTTTTCCTCTAGGATTTTGCCGGTGCTTAGCTCCATTCCGTTTGTATTGGATTGTATTGGGTCTGTATTGACGTGTGTTTTATTCTGCAGGTTGATGGGTATGCATATGCATATCTATTTTGTGCATGACACAAGTAATTTTTCCAACAATTGTTTACAGACAGATTATTTAACTTATAATTCACTGTGTCACAATTCCAATGGGTCAGAAGTTTACATACACTAAATTGACTGTGCCTTTAAACAGCTTGGAAAATTCCAGAAAAGGATGTCATGGCTTTAGAAGCTTCTGATAGGCTAATTGATGATTGAGTCAATTGGAGGTGTACCTGTGGATGTATTTCAAGGCCTACCTTCAAACTCAGTGCCTCTTTGCTTGACATCATGGGAAAATCAAAAGAAATCAGCCAAGACCTCAGAAAAAAAATTGTAGACCTCCACATGTCTGGTTCATCCTTGGGAGCAATTTCCAAACTCCTGAAAGTACCATGTTCATCTGTACAAACAATAGTACGCAAGTATAAACACCATGGGACCACACAGCCGTCATACTGCTCAGGAAGGAGACGCGTTCTGTCTCCTAGAGATGAATGTACTTTGGTGCGCAAAGTACAAATCGATCACAGCACAGCTGCAAAGGGCCTTGTGAAGATTCTGGTGTAAACAGGTACAAAAGTATCTATATCCACAGTAAAACGAGGCCTATATCGATATAACCTGAAAGGCCGCTCAGCAAAGAAGAAGCCACTGCTCCAAAACCACCATAACAAAGCCAGACTACTGTTTGCAACTGCACATGGGGACAAAGATCATACTTTTTGGAGAAATGTCCTCTGGTCTGATAAAACAAAAATAGAACTGTTTGGCCACAATGACCATCAGTATATTTGGAGGAAAAAGGGGGAGGCTTGCAAGCCGAAGTATACCATCCCAACCGTGAATCATGTGGGTGGCAGCATCATGTTGTGAGGGTGCTTTGCTGCAGTAGGGACTGGTGCACATCACAAAATAGATGGCATCATGAGGTAGGAAAATTATGTGGATATATTGAAGCAACAACTCAAGACATCAGTCAGGAAGTTAAAGCTTGGTTGCAAATGGATCTTCCAAATGGACAATGACCCCAAGCATACTTCCCAAGTTGTGGCAAAATGGCTTAAGGACAGCAAAGTCAAGGTATTGCATTGGCCATCACAAAGCCCTGACCTCAATCCTATAGAAAATTTGTGGGCAGAACTGAAAAAGCGTGTGCGAGGCAAGGAGGCCTACAAACCTGACTCAGTTACACCAGCTCTGTCAAGAGGAATGGGCCAAAATTTACCCAACTTATTGTGGGAAGCTTGTGAAAGGCTACCAAATGCTAATTGAGTGTTTGTAAACTTCTGATCCACTGGGAATTTGATGAAAGAAATAAAAGCTTGAATAAATAATTTTCTCCTATTTTTCTGACTTCACATTCTTAAAATAAAGTGGTGATCATAATTGACCTAAAACATGGAATTTTTCCTAGGATTAAATGTAAGGAATTGTGAAAAGCTGAGTTTAAATGTATTTGTCTAAGGTGTATGTAAACTTCCGACTTCAACTGTAGATGTGAAAATGCCTCAAATATGAGTTCCCAAAACCCCAAATCTCCAAAATATATGCCCCACAGTTGCTGGACTCTGATGGCATCTCAAACACTTTGGGTCCACATTTAGACTTCCATGTGTTTAAGACCAGTCCGGGCATTGACTTGTTGAGCACTCAGTCTTAACCAATGCAATAACTTGTGTCCTAAAGATACACTTTGACATCAGCATAAATTTGATGATTTATTATATTATGATATTGATGATATTTTTCTAATATCTCTGACCCCTGCATGACCTTAGTGTATGTACTGTATTTATGTCTGGAGCACTGTTTCCTTGGTGACAGTGGCCATCATCTCCTCTAAGCAGCTGAGGCAGCCAAAATGGCAGTGATGTACAGCCAGTATGCCTCGCTATACGCGCTGACCAATGTGGTGAGTCCTCTCATTCTCTGTTTTGTGGTTGTTGTTTTTTTGGCGCTTGTGATGAATAAGTAAGAAAATAAGTATTCTAGAGAGGCTGGAGCTTACTGCTATAGGTGAGCACTGTAGCACGTCTGCCTGTTAACATTTTACTTGATATTATGCCATTATTATGTCTTTCTCTCTCTCATCCCTGTCTCTCTCTTGTGTGGGTAAAATGTCCCCCGTCGGACAAACATTTGGCCAACCCACCAAAACAGACAAGGGCATGGTCACTAGCAAACAGGAGCTAAAAACCTTCCTCAAGGCAGCCTACTCCCTGTCTGTCAATCACAAGTAGCTGGGCACCCCTCAGAAGACAGTGGAACGAGCCAGATTGGTATGCCTATTGCCATGCAGAAAGCCAAGAGAGTCTGATAACCCAGGTAAAGAATCTACTGTGGGTCAAACCATTCCTGAACCCAGACAAGGGGTGGTTAATCCCGGACAGCTACAGATACGTTGTGGAGGAAAGAGTGGTGCGGTTCACTCTAGATGGTTTCTCCAAGGTGATGGGGAGGTTCAGGCAGTACCATGCCTCAGTGTAAAAAGGAAACATGAGGGGCCCCAAGCCCCAAAAAGTAACACATAAAGAAGAGTTACACAGAGACAAAGCACCCAAAACCTCTTGTTTTCCTCCAAATTTACTTTAGGAACAGGAAATCTGTACAACTGGGCAGTATTGAAGAGCTACCAAACAATAGCTATAACAAAATGGCTACAGAATCACTTAGTAGAAGCACAGATAGAACAATGAGACAGATATTTCACTGGATGTTTAAATGTGAAGCATCCGCTTGGTGTTTCCACTGACTTCCAAATAGGTAGGGAGAGGAAGCCCACTGGCGGGCAGTGGGAAAAGATTGAACAAGATGGATTTTGGCCGACATTCTGTAAATGTTCTCATCAATGAAACATTTGATCTCAATACAGTTTTCTGTTTCCAAAATTAGAATATGTTATGAACAGAATGGACTAAGGTTTGTAAACTTTAACCTTTGCAAAAGTTTTTTTTAAATGGCATTTTTTTAGGAGTGCAAAGGAGAATTGAGTTATTGCACATGCGCACTTCACAGAGTAGGCGTTTCCTAACGAAAATATGCAGATGATGCTAGAATGCGCCAATAGGATCTCGCTAGCTTGTGCTTAGCTCTGCCCCCCCCCCCTTGCTTGTTCTGCCCACTATAGCTCATTTGTTCCCATTGGAAATGACTGGCTGTGGTCTATCTTGGTATAGTCATAAAAATCTTTGGTAGCAGCATTGGGTCTTTATTTGAAAAATTGTTTGTGAACAGCACTGGGTCTCCCCTCAACAATAGTGGCAACAAAGATAACAGTGTTCAGCATAAGGAAAACATGGAGTATCTGTACAGTCAAAACAATCTCTTTAAGCTTAGTGACAATGGGTTGGACAATAGGTCAGAGCCTAAAAGCAAGACCGGGAAAGAAATGGTCCTAGAGCAAGCCTCAGTGCGCAGACAGGATTCAACTCTTCCACTCGGGTCACTTCCTCTTCCTCCACCCACACAGGAAGTGGTGTCATAGGATGCCACCTTTCCAATAAGTCAGATTGTCAAATTCCTGCGCTGCTAGCGCTTTCCCCAATCAAAAGTACTGTTGTTGTGAAGTGGAAATGTCTAGGAGCAACAACGGCTCAGCCTCAAAGTGTTAGGTCACACAAGCTCACAGAACAGGAACGCCGAGTGCTGAATCGCATAAAAATTCTCTGTCCTTGGTTGCAACACTCACTACCGACTGCCTCTGGAAGCAAGTCAGCACAAGAACTGTTTGCCAGGGGTTTTCATGAAATGGGTATCCATGGCCCAGCACTCGCACACAAGCCTAATTTTTATTTTTTACCTTTATTTTACTAGGCAAGTATTTCAATGACAGCCGAGGAACAGTGGGTTAACTGCCTGTTCAGGGGCAGAATGACAGATTTGTACCTTGTCAGCTCAGGGATTCGAACTTGCAACATTTCGGTTACTAGTCCAACGCTCTAACCACGAGGCTACCCTGCCGCCCTAAGATCACCATGCGTAAGCATCGGCTGGAGTGGTGTAAAGCTTGCCGCCATTGGACTCTGGAGCAGTGGATGCGTGATCTCTGGAATGATTAATCACACTTCACCATCTGGCAGTCCGACAACAAATCTGGGTTTGGCGGATGGCAGGAGAACGCTACCTGTCTGAATGCATATTGCCAACTGTGAAGTTTGGTGGAGGAGGAATAATGGTCTGGGGCTGTTTTCCATGGTTCGGGCTAGGCCCCTGTAGTTCCAGTTAACAGGAATGTTCATGGTGGTATGGCTACAAGCAAAGGAATACATTTTCACCCATTTCCCCCCCCGAATTACGAGGCGAAGGTCGAGTCATGTGTCCTCCGAAACATGACCCGCCTGGCCACGCTAATAACACAGTTCAAAATTAATATTGCTATACTTTTCCAGACGTCACCACCACCCACACACACAATTATTCCCACTCAAAATAGGAATCATTTGATTTACTTTTTAAATTAATATTGTGTCAAAGCCAGACTTCACCAAATCAAATAGATGTTTATGTACAGTATTGACACCCTTTGTAACGGCTTTCTTGGTGAGAAGGAGAGTCGGACCAAAATGCGGCGTGGCTATTGAGATTCATGTTTTAATAAAACAACTAAATCACAAACGTGCAAAAACCAAAACAGTCCTATCTGGTGCCACAAAGACAGGAACAATCACCCACAAACACACAGTGAAACCCAGGCTACCTAAATATGGTTCCCAATCAGAGACAATGACTAACACCTGCCTCTGATTGAGAACCATATCAGGCCAGACATAGAAATAGACAAACAAGACATCCAACATAGAATGCCCACTCAGATCACACCCTGACCAACCAAAACATAGAAACATACAAATAAACTATGGTCAGGGTGTGACACCCATGGTAAAGATGAACAATAATGACTGTATAAAATAAATAATTCAAATACCGAGCTATATTTTATGCTGTATATAATTTTGGATGAAATTATATTATTTTATATCAATACTAATTGCTGAAAGGGAGAGATTTTGTTTAACAAGTAATACTTTTTTCTCCAAAAGGTAGGGGTCAAAATGATTGACACCCCTAAATATTCTTATAAAAGTAATCAAACGTTTAGTATTTGGTCCCATATTCCTAGCACACAATGACTATGTCAAAGTTGTGACTCTGCAAACTTGTTGGATGCGGTTGCAATAGGTTTTGGTTGTGTTTCAGATTATGTTGTACCCCTCGCCATGACCAGTAATGGTTTTGGGAGAATCATTTTGACCCTCTGTAACTTTCTCACTCATCATTGTTCACAATTCATTTGCAATTATCCATAACCATGGTAGCATCCACATTCTTGTAGAAGTGTTAAATTCTATTCTCATTTACAATAACAGTATAGAGTCATTATTGCTCATCTTTATTTCATACAAAGTGAGTGTGCTTTACACTAGGAGTAAAAAATAAAAAATAAACTTCACCGTGATCGTATTGAAAAAAATATTATTTCGAAGGAGTGAACTTTCCCCAACTTAGACAGCTGGTGGTTGTTGTTTCAGATTTTGGAGGGGATGAGGTGGTGGACTGTGTGACAGTGGAGCCCTTCATGCTGTTCGACTGTGTGAAGCTCACCAACAACACTGCTAAAGTGGACAGGAGGACACACTGTGTGTGTGTGTGTGTGTGTGTGTGTGTGTGTGTGTGTGTGTGTGTGTGTGTGTGTGTGTGTGTGTGTGTGTGTGTGTGTGTGTGTGTGTGTGTGTGTGTGTGTGTGTGTGTGTGTGTGTGTGTGTGTGTGTGTGTGTGTGTGTGTGTGTGTGTGTGTGTGTGTGTGTCAGGTGACTGTACAGCAGGGTTGACCCTGTGGTGTAAACAGCAGTGTAGTGAAACACATTCAGTGACATGTGATTCCATTTCTGGAAGTGAGAATTGTCTGAACCTTTACTGACCTCACCACAGAAAACTGTTGAGATTCTGTTGAAATTCAGCCTGTACTGTGTCTTCAAATCAAATTCAATGTACTGTAAGTGTTTTTGTGACCCTTGAATCCACTCTCATGTATCTAGGTGCTTATCACCTAAGGTCTGTCCTCTGTTGTAGCCTACAAAAAGACTAGGAATCTCAGCGTCTACATGTTTGATTTCATTTGACATTGATCTGTTTTATTTGCCTTTTGAGGCATATAGCAGGGAAGGTGGGTATGTAATGTTGAAATGCTTCAATGGATGTTTATATGGGCGAGTTGAAGCAAAACTTGCTTAGCAGCAGATGATCCATCGTCCTCTGCGTCGTGGGCCCAGCACTGCGCCACTCTGCTTTCATCCACCCCAGATGAGACTCTGATGATGAGTCTCCATCACTGGTTTAGGAGGCCAGAGCCTTATCGATTAGGTCACTAGGGCACTGTTAAACAGGAAATAACTATATGAACTGTCAGAAGTAGTGAAAAAGAATCTGCATGGGAAGGTCTGAGGCCTGCCCATGAAAGGAGACTTTTTTCATCCCTGTTTGCACTTTATAGCTAGAATCCAACTGGATAACAGAGGATAGTTTCGATTCATTGACATCTGGGTTATGAGCACAGCACGCTTCCCGTGTGCCACACTGCTTCCCATGTCTTCTGCTGAGGAAGGAGGCATATAGCAGGGAAGGTGGGTGTGTAATGTTAACACGCTTCAATGGAAGTTTATATTGTATTCAATCAGATCACAGAAACTGCTACTGTGTTTCCTTTCAGCTGTCTAAACCAAACATTGGATGGATTGTAGCTCGAACGGTTCAACCAAACAAGGAAGTAGTGCCATGCTCTGGTTAGATAAACCAGTTTAGCGCCTGACATTAACAACAAACAAATGAGTCTCCAAATGATTTGTTCATTCAGTGGTTCCTTGTAACATTTCTCTTAGTTCACCATGGCTGTATTCAATAGGCACCAAATGGAAGAAAACTGATTCTAACAGAGAGGGACTAAGACTTGTCCAATAAGAAACGCTCATTTTGTTTTCTGTTGCATAAACATTGTAAAACACTTTCAGCTGTATGCCGTAATGAGTACAACCCAGGATGGCTTGTATAATATTCACGAGGTATAAGTTCAGATGGTCTAGTTCCTTGCATCAGGTGACTCGCCCACCTTCTCGAGATCATATGACCGTGATGTCACAGATGTTGCTATTAGCACTCGTGACCTGTTTTATTCCTGACCATTACAGGCTTTACTAGATTCCTCCTTCAACAATGGTTATTTAGATAACAAGCCCCGAAATAAGGTACTTACAGTTGGGGGGACTTTGAGATACCGATCAAGTTTATTTACACAATCAAAATGGATTGTTTTTATTAGTTTGTGGCACCAGCTCGTTTGCTTGGAGGGAAACAGGTACAATAGCACCTGCCTTGACAGTACGTCCACAGTGGAGGCTGCTGAGGGGAGAACGGCTCATAATGATGTCTGGAACGGAGTGAATGGAATGGCATCCAACCATGTGTTTGATGTGTTAGATACCGTTACACTGATTCCACTCCACCCATTACCACGAGCCCGTCCTCCTCAATATGAGTGCCACCGACCAACTGTGACACAAACAAGTATTCATAGGAAAGTCTTTTTTGTAGAAACGTACCTATCACACCATAAAAGCCATAAAAAATGCCATATTTACCAGTTGTGAAGTTGCAAATACCATTGCTTTTGTTTTTTGTTACCGTGCTTTCGAACTCGTTGAGAAACGCTGATTCCACAAGCTGTGTAATCCTTAAACTAAAAGTACAGCTATCATGCTTGTAAACTAATTTTAGTGTCCAAAAAACATATTCATAGATTTATTTTATGAATACATCTTTGTTGTTGCATTTAATTGCAGAAAATGATGGTATCGGGGTAATTTCCTAAGTAGGTGACATCAGATTGGAGCATGTGGGAGAAGTGGGTGCTCAGGATGATAGACTAGTTTCCCACTAGTAATTACCAGTTGGAGGGCCATTGAAGTGGATTTTTCTCAGTTGTAAATTCCCACTTCCCACTTGGTTATGAACGCAGCATTAGCTTGGCCTATGGAAACATATTATTCTTTGGTCTCATAGGACAGGGGTTTCTGGGCCTCTCTGGTGAAAAGGAAAACCTGAATCCAGTGCTGACCCTAGGATCTGGAGCCTCAGTTCCGTACTGTTTATAAGGAAGTGACTAAGCGCTCCTGCAGCAGTCAGTCTGCTTATTGGTGTGTGAGTGAGTGTGTGGAACATTTGGAAACATGAGGACCTTCGTGTTGTTGATGTGCCTTGTCGTGGGCTGCCTGGCTCAGGCACCTCATACATGCAGTAAGTAAAAGAAAGAGTGTGTGTGTGTGTGTGTGTGTGTGTGTGTGTGTGTGTGTGTGTGTGTGTGTGTGTGTGTGTGTGTGTGTGTGTGTGTGTGTGTGTGTGTGTGTGTGTGTGTGTGTGAGAGAAAGAGAGCAATTGTGTTGTAAATTGAGTAGTAAACCTGAGAGCTGCAGTGTTATGAATGGATGCCTCCAGTCAAAGATTAGCCTCTGTGTACAATATAACCCTAATTTAACACCTGTACTGTACACAACTTGTACTGTAGGCCGAGCATAGCTGGAAAAGTTGGTAGATGTTTTATTCTATGTTTATAGTGTATAGGTCCCTTTTTATGGCTAAATTGTGCATTTATGGATGGATAAATAATTGACTTATCTCAGGGTCTCCCCCTCTTCTGACCGGAGCCCTCTCTGTGGTAAGTCTGTGCTTTTCTCCACAGTAGGCGGGAATACATGGAGTTCCCATGACGATAATACCAGAAGGAATATGTTGACATATAAATATGGCTGTAAATATAACAAATATATATATATATATATATATATATTGATATCCTGTGTTGTAAAATTACAAAATCAAAAATATTAATTTGGTCACAAAAAAAAGCAAAGCAAATAAAAAAGGAAAGCAAATACTGTATTAATATGGCAATTATTACATAATTTGCTATAATAATGATATGATCTGCTATAATAATGATATGATCTGCTATAATAATGATATGATCTGCTATAATAATGATATAATCTGCTATAATGATATACTCTGCTATAATAATGATATAATTTGCTATAATAATGATATGATCTGCTATAATAATGATATGATCTGCTATAATAATGATATAATCTGCTATAATGATATACTCTGCTATAATAATGATATAATTTGCTATAATAATGATATGATCTGCTATAATAATGATATAATCTGCTATAATAATGATATAATCTGCTATAATAATGATATACTCTGCTATAATAATGATATGATCTGCTATAATAATGATATACTCTGCTATAATAATGATATGATCTGCTATAATAATGATATAATTTGCTATAATAATGATATGATCTGCTATAATAATGATATAATCTGCTATAATAATGATATAATTTGCTATAATAATGATATGATCTGCTATAATAATGATATGATCTGCTATAATAATGATATAATCTGCTATAATGATATACTCAGCCATAATAATTTTATACTCTGCTATAATAATGATATAATTTGCTATAATAATGATATGATCTGCTATAATAATGATATAATCTGCTATAATAATGATATACTCTGCTATAATAATGATATGATCTGCTATAATAATTTTATACTCTGCTATAATAATCCCTGTCACACTCCTGTCCTTTCAGGCAAATGAGAAGTTTTATGCAAATGCAAAATACACCTATGATGCGATGCTCAAGCGTATCCGCTTCAAGGAGGTTGGCTCTTATGAGAACAAGACATTCGGCATTGATGCCCTTCTGCTCTTCAGAGAGGTAACAAACACTTATGTATTCACAATAACAACCACTTATTCAACATACCGGTACACAAACATCCCAGTCATGCTAGGGCTGTCAAACGATAGTGTTTTTAATCGAGTTAATTGCAAGTTCCAAAATTTGCTCAAAGTGAGCTGTAATTTACGATTTTTCATATTAAAACGTCTTCATTTTGTCAAATGTAACGGTTCGCAGAATTTGTTTTTGTTTGTTTTTTGGGGGGGGTGGTGGGGGGGGGGGGTGGTAGAGCAACTTAAATATTGCAGATAGATTGTGGCTTCAATCAATGTGATTGTCTGCATCATTTTCAATCCCTTATATATTTCTTTAGTAAATATATATATATATTTCTTTAGTAAATATATATATATAATATATTTAATATATTTTCCTTTATTATTTTCACCTAACCCTACCACCCCTCCCCTAATTGGAGTAAACTAATGGACAACAACACTCAGGCTTCTACTTCTAGTTTATACATACTGTATTTTACGGACACAGTATATTTTACAATAGTTATCTTTTGTTTGTTTTTAGTCCCACACTTCAGCTAACTTCAACCCCTCCCATCTATAGCTGAAGAACATCCCGTTTTGATTTATATTTGTCATTTATTTTTCAACTGTGCCGTGATGTTTCACAAAAGTTCTGAATCGTTCTATTCTCATAGTTTCCAAAACAGCATGGAATACAATTAAGTATGGGAGGAGTACGAATTGAAGAAGTGGCAGAAACCAACCTATTGGGAGTGCAGCGAGACAACTACTTATCATGGTCGTCAAATAATTATTAAAACAGCATGCATAATCAGAAGGATAGCTAAATATTTACCAGGAAAAATTCTTAAGCAAATAACACAAGCATTAATTGAGAATCAGGTGAACTGCTGTTCTGTGGTCTGGGGAAATGCATCATCAAGTGAAGTTAGGAGACTGCAGATTGCACAGAACAAAGCAGCAAGGATTGTTTTAAGGTGGAGATATGGTTCTTCTGTTGCAGTCATGCGCAGTGTTCTTGGTTGGTCATCAATCGACAAGGTAATTGAAAAAAAACATGCTTATTTTATTTCATAATATACATAATTTAAAACGGCCAAGTTCTATTCACAACGGTATTCATTTGGTAAGAGACAGACATTCCGTAAATACTAGGAATAGATTGTCCACCATCTATGCGTTATCTAGACAGAAAAGAGAAATAAGCAAAAGAACATTTAGATTTAGAGCAATAAAGAAATGGAATAAATTATCTGAGCAAACCAGAAACCTTTCAATATATACATTTAAACATTATTTTAAAACCATTTAAATATAATACATAGAAATGTTGTGGGACTATAGTAGATGAAGAATCAATATTTTGTAGATTTAGGTTATTGGGTCATTATGTTAGTACATCATGTATGTTTGTAATAGTGTGTTATATGTGAAAATGTGTTCGTATTATAAATTGTATTTGAATGTTTAAGGACTCCTGGAAGATGAGTCCAAATGGGGACGAAAAGAGATCCAAATCAAATTTACAGATTGTAAATTAAAGATAAACATTTCTACTAAGAGTATTATTATATTATTGTTCGATTGATTATGACTTTTATATCACCCAGCAGTGCTATTTGCAAAGTTAGCTCCAGGTAAATGTTGCAATTCAAACATCATACAAACCAGCTTTTCCTCCGACTTCTCCCAGGGTGTCATGTATACAATTAACCACAGGAACAAAACCTGTAAGAAGGAGAGGCTGAAGAGGGAGGACTTCCACCCCATGGAGATCCCTGCCGATGCTGCTCTGCTGGGCCAAGTGATCTTAGGGAGCTCCTCTGGTCCAGGACAAGGTCTGCTGGTCAACACCTGGTATGGAGAAGTTGCAACCCCAAGTGGTAAGAAAATGGACAAGGCATGCAGTTTGTTAAATAGTTGCCTCTTATTTGTGGCCTTCCTCTCTGAGGGAATACCAAGAAACATTCCTAGCAACTATTTGTTGCATGGCAATTCAGATTTGTGATTCTGTTCTCAAATCACATTTCTACTCCCTGATTGTGGCTTTCTGACTTTGGATCAATTACGTCACCAGGTAAAGACAAGTGGGTGAGTACCTTCACTGAGTTTGGGTGCATACCTGTCAGCTCTGCATACTACACGGACAAGACCGGCTGGATGCTTTCAAGGTTAGTGTGTCTATTATTGGGCAGTGAATTAAATATGACAGTTTTTGTATATAGTACCAGTCAAAGGTTTGGACACACCTACTCATTCAAGGGTTTTTATTTATTTGTACTATATTCTACATTGTAGAATAATAGTGAAGACATCAAAACTATGAAATAACACATATGGAATCATGTAGTAACCAAAACGGTGGTAAACAAATGAAAATATATTTTATATTTGAGATTCATCAAAGTAGCCACCCTTTGCCTTGATTACAGCTTTGCACAATCTTGGCATTCTCTCAACCAGCATCATGAGGTAGTCACCTGGAATGCATTTCACTTAACAGGTGTGCATTGTTAAAAGTACATTTGTGGAATTTCTTTCCTTCTTAATGCATTTGAGCCAATAAGTTCTGTTGTGACAAGGTAGGGGTGGTATAAAGAAGATAGCCCTATTTGGTAAAGGACAAAGTCCATATTATGACAAGAACAGCTCAAATAAGCAAAGAGAAATGACAGGCCATCATTACTTTAAGACATGTAGGTCAGTCAATATGGAAAATTTCAACAACTTTGAAAGTTTCTTGGAGTGAAGTCACAAAAACCATCAAGGGCTATGATGAAACAGACTCTCATGAGGACTGCCAAAGGAAACGAAGACCCAGAGTTACCTCTGTTGCAGAGAAGATCATTAGAGTTACCAGCCTCAGGAATTGCAGTCCAAATAAATGCTTCACAGAGTTTAAGGAATAGACATATCTTAACATCAACTGTTCAGAAGAGACAGCGTGAATCAGGCATTCGTGGTCGAATTGCTGTTAAAAAACCACTACTAAAGGACACCAATAATAAGAAGAGACTGGCATGGGCCCAGAAACACGAGTAATGGACATTAGACTGATGGAAATCTCTCCTTTTGTCTGTTGAGTCAAAATGTGAGATTTATTTACCCCTTTTTCTCCCCAATTTCGTGGTATCCAATTGTTTTAGTAGCTACTATCTTGTCTCATCGCTACAACTCCCGTACGGGCTCGGGAGATACGAAGGTTGAAAGTCGTGCGTCCTCCGATACACAACCCAACCAAGCCGCACTGCTTCTTAACACAGCACGCATCCAACCCGAAAGCTAGCCGCACCAATGTGTCGGAGGAAACACTGTGCACCTGGCAACCTTGGTAGGTGCGCACTGCGCCCGGCCCGCCACAGGAGTCGCTGGTGCGCGATGAGACAAGTATATCCCTACCGGCCAAACCCTCCCTAACCCGGACGACGCTAGGCCAATTGTGCATCCCCTCACGGACCTCACGGACCTCCCGGTCGCGGCCGGTTACAACAAAGCCTGGGCGCGAACCCAGGGTCTCTGGTGGCACAGCTGGCGCTGCAGTACAGCGCCCTTAACTGCGCGACCCGGGAGGCCCCAAAATGTGAGATTTTTGGTTCCAACAGCCATGTCTTTGTGAGATGCAGACTAGGTGAACGGAAGATCTCCACATGTGTGATTTCCACCGTGAAGCATGGAGGAAGAGGTCTGATGGTGTGGGGTGCTATTCTGGTGACACTGTATGATTTATTTAGAATTAAAGGCACACTCAACCAGCATGGCTACCACAGCATTCTGCAGCGATACGCCATCCCATCTGGTTCGCGCTTAGTGGGACTATCATTTGTTTTCAACAGGACAATGACCCATAACACACCTCCAGGCTGTGTAAGGGGAGTTTGACCAAGGAGAGTAATGGTGCTGCATCAGATGACTTGGCCTCCACAATAACCCGACCTCAACCCAATTGAGATGGTTTGGGATGAGTTGGACCGCAGACTGAAGGAAAAGCAGCCAACAAGTGTTCAGCATATGTGGGAACTTGATTTGTTTAACACTTTTTTTGGTTACTACATGATTCCATATGTGTTATTTTGTAGTTTTGATGTCTTCATTATTATTCTGCAATGTAGAAAGTAGTAAATCTAAGGAAAACCCCTTCAATGAGTAGGTGTGTCCAAACTTCTGACTGGTACTGTGTGTGTGTGTGTATATATATATATATATATATATATATATATATATATATATATATATATATATATATATATATATATATATATATATACACACACACACGTGTGTAGTGTCATATTTGACATCAATACATGGTCTATGTAGTCTTTGTTCCATATCCTCGTTCTGAGAAACTTCCTCAGTCCAATATGTGTTCCTGAAAGCAATCAAAAGAATGTCTTCATTTCGCTTGTGTGATACTTATGGAAACATAGAATCCATAATTGTATAATAATAAAAGCATTACGAATTATTAACACATAACTCCCCTCAAGCATGGATTTGACTGTTGTTAAATCTACAGATATCCATTATGTTATAATTATATAATCTTTTCATTTTTTTTTTACTCACAGCTTCTTCAACATTGTCGTTGGGATCCTGGACCCCCGGGAGTTCTTCCCTCCTAAATTCTGTCAGGGCGTTTTACTGGATGAGACTGAAGAGGCTGCCAACTTCTACAGCATTTTCAAAAACCTTACAAAATATTCCTAAAGGACATTGTCTTTCATTTTCTTAAGAGAATTTCACACAACTATTGCTTATTTTTAACCTGAGATAAAAAGCTGTTTTTTTCAAATGAATTCATAAATATAAAAAAGGACTGTGTTAGTGTAGGAAAAAGGGGTAAAACACAAGTTATAAAAATAATGACTATGTTACAAGTCAGTTGCACTGAGCATTATATGTAAACATAACCATCGCAAACATTAATTTCTTTCCTTACTACATATGTGCCTTAGAAATGTGCCTTTGCATTGAACTGTCCTTCTGAATAATTTCTTTTCAAAGGCAAGTCTACAGTCCGGGTTAGGGTTTGGCCGGGGTAGACCGTCATTGCAAATAAGAATTTGTTCTTAACTGAATTGCCTAGTTAAATAAAGGTTGAATCAAATAAATACAGTAATAGTTTCATAGTATAGTGGACAGCTAGCACTTCACAAGACCTCTTCATATTGTGTAGACATAGAAAGAAAAGTCCAGATAAGAGACTCGGTCAGTTGTATCAAGAGATTACTTATTATACTATACTGACTATACTGCAATGGAACAACAGACAGACTTCGACAATCAACTAGCTACTGTGCTACAGGACGGGTTAACGTTGTAGCAGTAATATGTCACTCCCCTTAGCTCCTCCACCTCCTGCACTCCCACATTGGCAGCCATCATCCCTGGATCCCAGCCCTCTTTTTCCAACCACAACATCCTGGCATCAGGGTCATCGTTTGAAAACCGGAGGTGAGACCCAGAGTTCCTCAATGCCTCCAGGTACTGCTTTAGCACCTGGCTGATCTTGGCTCCCCATTCCCTAGACTGTAGCAAGGAATCTATGGTGCACTTGTCTAGAATGAGGTCCAGGCTCTCGGAACCAAGTCCAGCTTTGAGGAAGGATTCTGAGATTGCATGGCTTTGTTTGCTCTGTGTTCCTCCATTAGGCGCACAGCGATAGGGGAGATATCAGCACAGGTCATCTGCACTGGCCAGGGAGAGTCTTTGTGTATGCAGGGTCTTAGTCCAGAGGAACCACAGCCCATGTCGAGGACGCTAAGTAAGGCACCCGAGTTGGGAATGCATGGGTAGGATGAAGTGCCGGATTACGTCAAAATCAAAAAACCATTCAAAGGTCTAGCTTTTGTTTTCTGTGTAGAATCGGTCCCATGTTGCTTTTTCGTCCATGTTGTTGATAAATGAGTAGGGATAGAAAGGTGAATGTCAGGGAGGAAACTAAAACATACTGGCAGTATTATATCATTTTCATAATGTCAGTTTATAAACCCTAAAAGCAGAGTTTCCCTACCACTACACAGCTGATTCAAATAACCAACTCATCATCAAGCTTTGGTTATTTGAATCAGCTGTGTAGTGCTAGTACAAAAAACAAAACATGCATTGAGGGCAGGACCGAGTTAGGGAAACCCTAACTTAAAGGGGCAATCTACAGTGGTTTCATCCATTGTTGGACTTTTGACTTAATGAAATGTGCCCATTGATTCTTGAAGGATAATTTATAAATGCCTCATGAGCTTAGTTCAACTGTTGTACCCCATCAGAACCCAAAATATAAGCTTGTTTCACTCCAATGTTTGTAAAGGAAACGTAAACAAACACTATACAGCCTCAAAACATGGTTAAAACTATTGTCACGAATTCCCCGGTGGTAACTATTATCTCACAACCCTTTCAAGTTGTACACTCCTCTTCCTACTGGAGCTTGAGAGTCTTAAGCAGGGGTGTCACACTCATTCAATGGTGGGCTGAGTGACTGCAGGTTTTTCGTTTAAGACCGAGACAACCAGGTGAGGGGAGTGCCGTACTAATTAGTAACCTTAATAAATCAATCAAGTACAAGGGAGGAGCGAAAACCTGTAGACACTCAGCCCCTGTGAAATAAATTTGACACCTGGTCTAGGGGTAACATAAACCAGCCTCTCAAACGCTCTCTGGCCTGTGTGTCCTGGGCCCTGATTGGTTGCTAAGAGGCACATTGTTAAGGGGCAGGTCACCTGACAGCTCTTCTGACTGACTTTCTCAACAGAAATATCTGAATAGATAGCAAGTAAGGTAGCTAACAGTATTTAGCTAGAAGCCAGAGGTCAAATTGAATGTGTTAGCGTCTAGGTTGCATCAACTTATTTTACGAAACAGAAAGAAATGGAGCCATACTTGTTAGACTGGATTGGTGCCTCACACGTGATGTGATTAATTTCCCTAACCTCCTTGGCTAGATTGTCAGTATGTTTAAAATCTCACTGCTCCTGTAGCTACATACTGTGTGCGCAGTGGTGGATGGCTGCACATGCGTCAACCAATGTAAAAAGTATGCAGTACTGTGGAGGCACTTCTATATACTCTGTTTTTGATATATACACACACACACACACATATACAGTTGAAGTCGGAAGTTTACATACACCTTAGCCAAATACATTTAAACTCAGTTTTAGACAATTCCTGACATTTAACCCTAGTAAAAATTCCCTGACTTAGGTCAGTTAGGATCACCACTTTATTTTAAGAATGTGAAATGTCAGAACAATAGTGGAAGCCACAACTTTGGAAGTATGCTTGGGGTCATTGTCCATTTGGAAGACCCATTTGCGACCAAGCTTTAACTTCCTGACTGATGTCTTGAGAAGTTACTTCAATATATCCACATCATTTTCCTCCCTCATGATGCCATCTATTTTGTGAAGTGCACCAGTCCCTCCTGCAGCAAAGCACCCCCACAACATGATGCTGCCACAGAACACGTCTCCTTCCTGAGTGGTATGACGACTGTGTGGACCCATGGTGTTTATACTTACCTTCAGTCGTTGCTCCCAAGGGTGAACCAGACTTGTGGAGTTTTTTTTTTTCCTGAGGTCATGGCAGATTTTTTTTTCTTCCCCATGATGTCAAGCAAAGAGGCACTGAATTTGAAGGTAGGCCTTGAAATACATCCACAGGTACACCTCCAATTGACTCAAATGATGTCAATTAGCCTATCAGAAGCTTCTAGAGCCATGACATAATGATCTGGAATTTTCCAAGCTGTTTAGAGGCACAGTCAATTTAGTGTATGTACACTTCTGACCCACTGGAATTGTGATACAGTGAATTATAAGTGAAATTATCTGTCTGTAAACAATTGTTGGAAAAATTACTTGTGTCATGCACAAAGTAGATGTCCTAACCGACTTGCCAAAACTATAGTTTGTTAACAAATTTGCAGAGTGGTTGAAAAACGAGTTTTAATGACTCCAACCTAAGTGTATGTAAACTTCCAACTTCAACTGTATAGTACCAGTCAAAAGTTTGGTTTTTCTTTAGTGTTACTATTTTCTACATTGTAAAATAATAGTGAAGACATCAAAACTATGAAACAACACATGGAATCATGTCGTAACCAAAAAAAGTGTTAAACAAATCAAGTTCCCACATATGCTGAACACTTGTTGGCTGCTTTTCCTTCACTCTGCAGTCCAACTCAATTGGGTTGAGGTCGGGTGATTGTGGAGGCCAGGTCATCTGATGCAGCATCATCACTCTCCTTCTTGGTCAAATAGCCCTTACACAGTCTGGAGGTGTGTTATGGGTCATTGTCGTGTTGAAAAACAAATGATAGTCCCACTATGAGCAAACCAGATGGGATGGCGTATCGCTGCAGAATGCTGTGGTAGCCATGCTGGTTGAGTGTGCCTTTAATTCTAAATAAATCAGTGTCACCAGCACAGCACCCCACACCATCAGACCTCTTCCTCCATGCTTCATGGTGGAAACCACACATGCAGAGATCCTCTGTTCACCTGCTCTGCATCTCTGAAAGACATGGCTTTTGGAACCAAAAATCTCAAATTTGGACTCATCAGACCAAAGGACAGATTTCCACCGGTTTAATGTCCATTACTAGTGTTTCTTGCCCCAAGCCAGTCTCATCATAATGGTGTCCTTTAGTAGTAGTTTCTTTGCAGCAATTCGACCATGAAGGCCTGATTCACAGTCTCCTCTGAACAGTTAATGTTGAAATGTTTCTGTTACTTGAACTCTGAAGCATTTATTTGGGCTGCAATTTCAGAGGCTGGTAACTAATGAACTTCTCTGCAGAGGTAACTCTGGGTCTTCCTTTCCTTTGGCAGTCCTCATGAGAGCCAGTTGTCAAAGCGCTTGATGGTTTTTACTACAGCACTCGAAAAAAAACTTTCAAAGTTCTTGACATTTTCCAGATTGACTGACCTCCATGCTTTAAAGACATTTCTCTTTGCAAATGTAAGCTGTTCTTGCCATAACATGGACTTACACCACCCCTACCTTGTCACAACAACTGATTGGCTCAAACGCATTAATGAAAGGAATTCCACAAATGAACGAGGAACCTGTTAATTGAAATGCATTCCAGGTGACTACCTCATTTTAAATAAAAAATGAACTAGGCCAGCCCGTTAATAACAAATTCATTACAATGACTGCCTACCACCGGCCAAACCCGTACGACGCTGGGCTAATTGTGCACCACCCTATGGGACTCCCAATCACGGCCGGATGTGATACAGACTGGATTCGAACCAGGAACTGTAGCGATTCCTCTTGCACTGAGATGCAGTTCCTTAGACCGCTGCGCCACTCAGGATGTAGCATGAGGTGAGAATTCCAAGAATGTGACAAGCTGTCAAGGCAAAGGGTGGCTACTTTGAAGTATCTAAAATAGAAAATATATTTGTGTAACACTTTTGGTTACTACATGATTCCCATGTGTTATTTAATAGTTGATGTCTTCACTATTAAATTCTACAATGTAGAAAATAGTTTAAAAAAATAAAAAACTTGAGTATGTGTGTCCAAACTTGTGACTGGTACTGTGTGTGACACACACAGAGATAAGGACATTACAGACACACGGAAGTTATTCAAATACTACATTTCAGATTGCTGCTATGCCCACTGAAATGTGACAATACCAGACGAGTGACAAATACATTAGCATACAAGTCAAATAAGATGTAATCCCTTTAATAAAACTCATGAAACGCAGTGGACCAAAGGAAAATAATCCAACAAAAAAAGCAAGTTGATAACATTTACAACCACCAAAAAAAAAACACACAAAAAAAAAAAACTGTACAACTCTATACTCCTGGATTCACTGCTATTTTTTGAAAATCTTTTTTTTTATTAATTCACTTTTCTGTGATGAGGGGAAACTGGAGTGAAGGGCAGAGAGAAGAGGGCTGTATAATGTGATAGTTTTTTTTCTCTCAGATACAATAGTGTAACCTTCGTACACACGTATGCATCAACGTGGCAGTTGAAGTATTTCTCCACTGCCACTACAGCAGTGGAAAAGGGGGGGGAGAATCTCTAAAACAGCAGATTGTTATTTGTACAAGATGTCGTAGTGGCCGGGTCTATAGAGGAGGAAGACACGAGGCTCGCTGCCTTCAGGGAAGACGTGGTGGTTGACAGAACCTCCCTCACCCCGGTCCATGTACTCCACTAGGATAGACACGTTCAAGGCCTGGGCCAAGGCAATGATGTGGATATGGTCACTTTCTTTAGACATGGGCTCAACCTCCTGGACAAGAGAAACACAGACTACAATTGAAGTGTTTTGACTTGTTATCGCTGTTACGCAAGACAGAAAAAGTAATGAAGACATTGGAATGTGCATGCTGCATACCCAAGAGGACCATGTAGGAACACTAGTTCTGACTCATTGCACACAACCAGACAAAATTCAAGCCATATGTAAACAAATCCTCAATCTAGCTTCTCACCTTAAACCAGCGTTGTGTTTATTAAAACACACTAACAAAAAAAAAATGCACAAGAATAACAAGTGTTTATTTTTGGGCGAGTAGAGATAGTTTCACCCTGTTTCAGAGTGTTTTCATCCGCTTCATACCTACTGAACACGACCCAATAGGAACCCACCTGCTGGCAGAACTCCTTGACGGAGCGTCCACCCTCGATGAAGTGCTGGAAGAAGCCGTGCTCCCTCTGCAGGTAGCCTGAAGTGAGCAGCCGCAGGTACACCACGATGTAGTCCGACACGCTCTGGTCTCTGAAGGAGCCCAGCAGCTCACGGAGGCCCGGCTGCTTCTCACACAGCTCCAACAGGTCCATGAACTAGGGGAAGAATTAACAATAATATGGTCAGTTAAGTGATGATTTTATGTGATGTCACTAACAGCTGTTAACATGTTCAGTATATATGCAATGTGTGTGTGCTGTCACAGCAACTCACAGTATTGTGGAAGTCTTCGATGGTGAACTCTGTAAAACCCTGGTTGACCAGGTCCAGTTTGCTCTTTGCTGCCACTGCTTTGAACCTACAGCGACATACATTGCATCATCGGTATTCAGTAGCAATTAATGCAACATGAACCAGATGACATCCATCTATTGTATTACAGAGTCGGCGTCGCTGAACATCGAGGATCGAGATGCACTATGGAAGTGCTACGTTACCTCTGCAGCTCTTTGCTGTCTTCTAGCAGTGATTCGAGATGTGAAAAGCCAAAAGCTCTGTAGAAACAGTTCCCATCTGGCCGCGTCTTGCGGATATACGAGTATTTTTTGTGTAAATCCTTTGGGGGGGGAAACAAAACAAGGACAGAGTATACACAGTAAATACAATCGTAATGTGACCATTTCGAACCTTCAATAGATGTGGTCATAAGGATCTTTAGCGTTAAACCAGTAATATTATAATAAGCCATTTAGCAGACACTAGTCATGCTTGCATGCATTTTACATATGGGTGGTCCCGGGAATCAAACCCACTATCCTGGCATTGCAAGCACCTTGCTCTACCAACTGAGCTACAGAGAAGCAATGTTCCCTGCCACGCAGAGCGCAAAATACATTTCATCCCATGAGAGAAGCACGAGACTGAACTTCACACAATTTTCTAGAGTTTTCCCCATTAGTTAACACTATCAACGGTTGCCAATTGTGATTGAATCAATGCAATATTAGCCACTTTCCGAAACAAAACGAACTATGCAAGATATTTTGTTGTATGCAGAGCGCATCAGAGTAGGACTCTACTGCGCACGACTCAACCCATACAGAGAACAGCACGGCATAACCAATCAAAGCTCCAGTAGGCCTATATGCAAATAGACCATTGCCATATATGGATCTGTGCCATTTACTTTGAACTGGAGTGTTAACAGCATGAGTGGTCATGAGTAGATGCGCTTGTTAAGAGATCAAAGCAAAAGCTGCATGTAGCCACATGTGCACATTTTGATCATATCCTTTGCTAGTTATTGAGTTAAGTCCAGTTATAGAACATTTGTAGTTAGCAATAGGGGAGTGATTGCTTCCAACAAGAGCAGAAAATGTGTACATTTCTAGACTTCTTTGAAAAGCTAGTCATGTAAAGAGCTTATTTTTTTCTTCTTAAAGGGGCAGTGATGTATTTTGAGACAGGATGAGTAAGCTAAGTAGCCAATAGGCAGAGGGTAGCATAATTTGTCTGATTCTCTAATAATGGTATGGGAATAATGTATTTCTGTAAAGTGGTCTCTTGCATCAAACATTTTCAGTCACATCCTTGTCTGAAGTACCGGTGGATAAACAGGTTGATGTCAAACCCATCATGTTTTTTCTTCTTCAAAAGGTCTCATGGACTGAAAAGGTGACTTAAAAACATCAATCAAGCCCATCAGACTGTTAAATAGCCACCACTAGCACATTAGATACTGCTGCCCTATATACATTGACTATAAATCTCTGGCCACTTTAATAATGGAACACTAGTCACTTTTATAATGTTTACATATTTTGCATTACTCATCTCATATGTATATAATGCATTCTATTCTACTGTATCTTAGTCTATGCCACTGACATTGCTCATCCAAATATTTATATATTCTTAATTCCATTCCTTTACTTTACTTAGATTTGTAAGTATTGTGAAATTGTTAGATATTACTTGTTAGATATTACGGCACTGTCAGAGCTAGAAACACAAGCATTTCGCTACACCTGCAATAACATTTGCTAAACAAGTGTATGTGACCAATAAAATTTGATTTGACTGTAGGCATTGAACACCACACATTGGCTGCTACTGTAGGCTGAATGATGGAACAGCTATTTCCATGTTAAAATGTTATGGGATGCATTTTCTCCATTGTTTCTTATGGTAGACCACTCTGGTAGTCCTACATTATGATCAAACAGCCACAGTAGCCTACTTGGCCACTGTTAAGTGTAACTTAAAGCGGGTACAGCCTCAGTGTTCACAGTAAACACGCGCTGGAAGTTGCACGGAATTTTCAATGTTCACGTTTGTGCTCAGCAGACTGGAAATTTGCTCAGTGCCAAAAAAGTTGAGGGAACATTGCATAGGAAATGTATAAAGTCATGCAGATTCAAATTGTGTAATACAAGATTATTGTGGTTTACTTACCTTGATCTTGAGCTGATAAATGGTGTCTTCCACAGCATACTCTCTCTGCAACACTGATAGTTCCTGTCTGTCTGACACTAAAGGGATGCTAGTTGCGATCTAGACAGTCACAGACAGGCAGACTGTTAAGGCACAGACATTTGTACTCACAGATTTATACAAACCAATATAAAAACAACAGAGTCTGCATTTAGACAGGCAGCCCAAATCTAATATTCTTCCCCCACTAATTGGTATTTTGACCAATCAGATGAAAAAGATCTGATGGGAAAGATCTAATATGATTGGTCAAATGTCCAATTAGTGGGAGAAAAAAAAATCTGAATTGGGCTGCCTGTCTAAACAGCCTGGGTGATCCAAAACACGTGATGCAAAGGCATGCAGTTCAACCTTTTCCACACCAGACTTATGTCAGTCTAATTAAAAAACAGCCTGCACATTATCAATGTTTATTCAAGTATAAAATCTCACCTCCTGCTGGATTCGATCCTGCTGAGCCATAATAGCCTCATCATAAGCGAGGCAGTTTACTCCTCCCGCTAGAGAAGAAAAAAAAACACCATAGAAGTTTGTAAACATTTTAAAAAGGCCAGTTCTGGTTATGTAATTTATACCACAACAACATGAGATTGATGACAGTAGGCATGTAGTTTAAGCAAATTCTGTAATCGCATCAGTCTATTGATAAATAAGTATTGAAACTGGTTCACGTGGGGTGCAAGAGCAACGATGTGGTCAGCGTCTGACCATATTTTTGGAACAATTAAAATGTATTAACTAACTAAGCTTGCGAACGTTAGTGCTAGCCAGCTAACTATCCAATTTCAGTTATGGCGTTAATAAACATTTGACAACCAATTGAAAGTCGGCAAAAATATACTGTGAGTGAGAGCCTTCATTAGGTCGCATAAAAAACAATGGTGTTTACGCCATCCTCCCTAAAAATATAGCTAGGTCAAAATGCGTTTCTTTGTGTGTGTGACTTGAATGCTATGGCCTCCCCCATTCCCTTCTCATATTCATACAAGCAGCTTGTCCCTCAACTGCCATCACTAGATTACCTTACAGCCACATTACACCTCCATAAAAAAAAATAACGCATTAATAGCCGAAGCCGGTTAGATGAGTTATCTTTCGTTTTGATGTTGTGTCACTCACCCTCCATCTCTCCCTGTGTTGTTTCCTGCTGCTGTTCCTCCGCCATTTTAGCTGTAGAATTCTATTTCCTTCGTCTCTCTGACCTCATTCTAAACTTCCGGGTTACACTAGTAGTCCAGGGATGCATTCTATAACTATATGTAAATCCTGTAATCATTATTCCAAACAGACGGAAAACTATAGTTTCTATTGGACAAATTCAGGTAGGTCCCGCCCCGTTCCGTTCTGTTTGGTTCGCGGCGAATACACCCCTTGTGCCAGCAACTAGTGATTTTCTCTGACAAATGCACGTAAATACAGATATAGCACATATTTAGAACGGGTCATCAGTTTCCTGGCTCAAATAACTATCTATTATTTACTTGCAACTAATGTGTGCAGATTTAAAACTTTTCAAATTGTATATAATATTTGTAATGTTTTTGTGTTGTCATTTATCAGACCAATTTACAAGACAAATTAGAGTTAAGTATCTTGCTCAAGGGAACGTCACAGATTTTTCACTTAGTCAGCTCTGGGATTTGGACCAGTGACTTTTCGGTTATTGAAACAACGTCCTTAACCACAAGGCTACCCTAGTTTTTTTTGTAGGCCCTCATTTTCAAACACTTGGGTCAGCTCATGTGCAAATGGGTTATACAGTGCATTCGGAAAGTATTCAGAACCCTTGTCTTTTTCCAGATTTTGTTACGTTACAGTCTTATTCTAAAATGGATTCGGCCTCCATTATTCTTAATTGGAAAAACACTGGAACCACCAAGACTCTTCCTAGTGCTGGCTGCCCAGCCAAACTGAGCAATTGGGAGAGAAGGGCATTGGTCAGGGAGGTAACCAAGAACCAATGGTCACTCTGACAGAGTTCCAGAATACCTCTGTGGAGATGGGAGAACCTTCCAGGACAACCATCTCTGCAGCACTCCACCAATCAGGCCTTTATGGTAGAGTGGCCAGACGAAAGCCACTCCTCAGTAAAAAGCACATGACAGCCCACTTGGAGTTTGACAAAAGGCACCTAAAGGACTCTCAGACGATGAGAAACAAGATTCTCTAGTCTGATGAAAGCAAGATTGAAATATTTGGCCTTAATGCCAAGTGTCACATCTGGAGAAAACCTGGCACCATCCTTACAGTGATGCATGGTGGTGGCAGCATCATGCTGTGGGGATGTTTTTTTTTTAGAGGCAGGGACGAGGAGACTAGTCAGGATTGAGGGAAAGATGAACAGAGCAAAGTGCAGAGAGATCCATGATGAAAATCTGCTCCAGACCTCAGACTGGAGCGAAGGTTCACCTTCCAACAGGACAACAACCCTAAGCACACAGCTTAATGTAGGAGTGGCTTCGGGACGAGTCTCAGACACTCCCCATCCAACCTGACAGAGCTTGAGGAGCTGCAGAGAAGAATGAGAGACTCTCCAAATACAATTACAGACTCAGGGCTGTAATCACTGCCAAATGTGCATCAAAAAGTCCTGAGTAAAGGGTCTGAATACCTTTGTAAATTAGAATTTATTTTTTTTACACATTTGCAAACACCGGTGTCTGAATACTTTCAAATTCACTGTATACACACACACACACACACACGGAGATGACAGCGGCATGATTTTGAAGGCACCACACATACATTTTGGCACTCCATACCATTGTAAAAATATTTTGTAAGCTATGAATCTACATTTAATATATACAAATAATTTATTCAAGTATAACTACAGAAAGTTGTTACAGTCCCCACGTTGTCCTTGAAATTTAAAATTTAATAGAAATACTGTGGAATTTCATTCATGCCTATGGAGGACTGCATCGGAGTGCAATTATGGCCTACTGTTGGCTTCAGCAAGCCAGGACTTCAGTACATAGTTGGTTATGTACAATTCTCCCACACACACCCTTCGGTTTCATATAGATAAATGGTCAAATCGTTTCACCGCATATAAATGTACACTAAACATGTTGAAACAATGATCAGACACTAGATTACGTGTTTTTATTGAGATAAAATGTCAAAAGGTAATTTTGTGACTTCAGTTCAAGCATCATAGGCCAGAAAAAAAAGGAATGCAGCAGTTGACTTAAGATCCAAGAACCGTGGTCGAGAAACAGTTCAGCGCTTCTGGTAGTTCTGAACATTGGCGAGGATCCAACCGGATGGTCCAAGTATGGCCACCGCAAAAATAGTCATGACGAAAGCGGTTTCCTGTGAACAGAGGCATGCAAGGCTGTCATACTCATACACGTCACCCAAGAACACAGGTTGGCAAGTCATATTATTGCCAATAATAAGGCATGCAAGAAATGCATAATTTTAAAACAGTCAACATAATTTGGATAAGTATATTTTGAAATGTCGTTGCATATTTGAAATCAGCTAGCCAACTATTATCTGAACTAGCTGGATAGCTTCAACGATTGCCTACTCACAGAACATGAAAATAACAAAACGGTTTATGAATATATTTGGCCTACTCACTGCAGCGCCGATGTTGTCTTTAGGGGGTTTACTGGATAACTTTGCTCGTTGGTTGATTGCACGTGTCCTCGAAGCCACAGTTGACCGTACTTTCAGCATTCCGCGCAGAAGGCCAGACATGATTCAACAGCATCCGTTTATAAGGCTAGCTTGTTTGTGAGTTTGTTGCGTGTACTTTGCGTTGGCATTGTTTGAGACTTTATATTGTCCTGACCTGCGGAAGCTACGTCATACGATCTTTAAAACTTTTCGCGTGGAAATTTGCTCAGTTTTGATTGGTAGACACAAAACCATCTCGACATACAAGATGAGTGAATGTAGCCATTTTGGAAAGTAACAAAATATCACACAAGTGTTGTAACTTTGTCTCCTTTATTGACTGTTGTTTCACATTGACAAGAGAATGCAGAGTTTGAAGCTTTAAGTGCTCAGGCTCTCTAATGGAAGAAAACTACTGGACGTTGTGCAATCTTTATCAACGCTACACACTCAATTACTAGTGATTCAGTAGTGTTCACACTTATTCCAAGACTTCCAAACAGTGAGAAATACTATTGTACCAGAAATGGTTATTTATCTGAACATCAAAAAAGACTTGCAGCTTAACAGTGAGGGGTCACTATAGGCTGAACAACTACAGACACAGCTTAGTTAAGGCAGCATTATCGTCACTCAGAGAGGTATTAGGCAGAGAAGGTGGAGGAGAGAAGGCTTAGTTTGTTGCACTATATGAAGGATCATTTTCCAACACTGGAACAACTTTTTGAGGATATACTGATGGGATCATTCTAAACAAAACGCAGCTTATAGCAGAAAGTATTTCAGCAATAAGGATTGTGTGTGGGTTACCCAAAACACAAGCATTAATAACACGCACAAATTACTACATTCAACATACAGACATACACTGAGCAAACAGTTTTATAACATCAAGATTCACGCATGTTAACCAAGTCCCTTCAACTTGAGTGGTTATTCGGTGCAGATATGAATAAAGAGGTGATCCTTGGCAGGCCGAACCAGTAGTGTAGAATCACAGTGTCTATGTGAGAAGAACGTGCTTATTTTGATGTCCCACCATGTCTCATTCTTGGAAGACATGGTTTTGGTACCATTAGACAGTGGTGAGGTTTCCAGCTGCTTGTTGGCCCCACTGACTGTTAAAGGGTGTATTCTCTAACCATGTTAGCTTAAATGATGGTGAACAGTGTTTTTCATGTTGCACAAGCCAGTTGACTATGCATTGCTGGTGCATGTGAGAAGGTGAATGCTGATTTTGAATTAGCCAATTGAGACGGTGAATGCTGATTTGAATTAGCCCATTGAGAAGGTGAATGCTGATTTTGAATTAGCCCATTGAGACGGTGAATGCTGATTTTGTATTAGCCCATTGACAAGGTGAATGCTGAATGTCGAGGTTGAAAGTGGTATCAGGTTATTGGCCATCACGTAGCCGGACAGGGATTGCTACATGTATAGTCAATCATCAACTAATACTGACCACAATGAAATGACACAATGAAAATGTACTAGTTACAGGGAGCTTTCAGGTTTCTAAACCATTTCTCAAGTTAAAATGGTTTTTGTGGAACAGCCAGAGGCAAAACCAGAAGCCGGGGCTGTGGAAAAACCAGAGGTTGGTTTTAGGCCTGGGGTTTATTGGCGAGGATCGTCTGGGGCAGGGATCCTTTCCAGGCTGGGCTCCATGCCCCAGATCTCCCGGGCGTACTGGGAGATAGTGCGGTCGCTAGAGAATTTACCACAACCAGCAATGTTGTGGATCACCATCTTGGTCCATTCTTTAGGGTTCTGTTGGGATGGATGGGAAGAGAGGGGAAATTAAAACCATTGCAGAAGGAAGGAATACTGTTATGTTATGTATCTGCAAAAATGCTTATAACTGACTGGGGAATAGTCAAGTCACAATTTATTTATAGAGCATTTAACAAGTCTCGATACACTTTACAAAAAATAAAGAAAACAGGGCCTCCCGAGTGGTGCAGCGGTCTAAGGCACTGCATCGCAATGCTAGAGGCGTCACTACAGACCCAAGTTCAATCCCGGGCTGTATCACAGCTGGCCGTGATCAGGAGGCGCACAACTGGCCCAGCATTGTCCGGGTTAAGGGAGGGTTTGGCCGGTGAGGCTATACTTGGCTCATCGCGCTCTAGCGACTCCTTGTGGCGGGCCGGGCCAGGCACCTACAGGCTGTCCCCGGTCGTCAGTTGAACAGCGTTTCCTCCGACACATTGGTGCGGCTGGCTTCGGGGTTAAGCGGGCGGGTGTTAAGAAGCACGGTTTGGCGGGTCGTGTTTCTGAGGACGCATAACTCGACTTTCGTCTCTCCTGAGACAGTTGGGGAATTGCAGCGATGAAACAAGATTGAAATTGGGGTAGAATACAAAAAATATATATATTAATAAATAAAGAAAACAATTGATATTAAAAAGACTTTCAGTCTATGAAACATTCACCTTGTAGAGAGCACTGACTTTCTCTTGGCATTTGATGTAAGCTTCGTAGTCAGCGAACACCTTGAATCTGTAACACAAACATCATGCTCGGTTAGACATTGCGTGGCTGCGTATATAGCGGTAGAGTACAGTGTGTCCGCATTTGGGTGTTGTGACTCAGCGCTTTCCCCCACCTGTCATGGTGTAGCAGCATGTTGACAATGTCCTTGAAGAGGTCGTGCTGGTCGGGGCTAAAGAATCCACCAGCGATCTGGTCCATGGCCTGCTTCAGCTCAGGAATGCGGTTGTAGTAGTCCATGGCATCATATCTGGGAAGATGGATACATTTATAAAGAAGAGGATACATTTATGAAGAATATTTTTTTAAATCCATTATGGGATGCATGCCAGTTATCATCCTTCCTTCCAAGTCATCCAAAAAGCTGTCTCTTTCGGTTCTATCCTTTACCATGCAAATCGTCTTGGCTTCTCCACCAAAGTTTACCCAGTAAGCATCCTTCCATGTCATCCGAAATGTTCTCTCCTAAGCTATCATCCAATGCCAATCCTCATGTCTTCTTCCCCACCATCTCTGATCAGAACACTTCGTCCATCCATTCACCCCCCCACTGTCTTACCCACTCTTGTCCATGGCGTCCACGTCGTCCACCCTCATGCCGAAGATGAAGAGGTTCTCTTCTCCAGCCTCCTCGGCCATCTCTACGTTGGCTCCGTCCATGGTGCCAATGGTGAGCGCTCCGTTCAGCATGAACTTCATGTTGCCAGTGCCAGATGCCTCAGTGCCAGCTGTGGAGATCTGCTCAGACAGGTCGGACGCAGGGATGACTGGCGAGAGAGAGACAGAGAGAGAGAGAGGGAGAAGGACAGAAACCGAAACAGAGAGATGAGACAAGGCAGAGAGAAAATGTACATGGAAGAAGTGGGAAGCCCCTTAACTACACTCCAATGGGAACATAAAAAAACCAAGAAAGCAGCAAGTATGTGAACTATTTACTTTTCTCTGCCAGAGTGACCTTGTAGTTCTCCAGGAAGATGACTTTGAGGCGGTCTCCCACCACAGTGTCGTGGTTGACAACCTCTCCGATGGCAGTGATCAGCCTAATGATCAGCTTTGCCGTGTGGTACCCAGGAGCAGCCTGGGAAAAAATGGAGAATATGAAATCACATGGATGCCAAAATCTTATAGAGAAGAGAGGGCGCAGATCTGTTTGTGCTGTCTTGCCAGCTTTGGTTGTTGTCTCCATAGCAGTTGGTAAAACAGCTCAAACTGATGTGGGACAGTCTAATGTCGTGGAAATATTCGCTCAATCATATTTCTCTATCATATTTCTCTATTTGTGAATTCAAATAAGAGTTTATTACAAAGTAACAAGCCGAGTTGGCCCATGGACCAACTGCCTTTCCAGCCTCGGCACATACCTTTTATACAGTTTTCATCCTTACGTCACACACATAGTAACTCCTCTTTATGTTAATGATTCATCCCCTTTGGCATTTAGCCACGAATATCTTTTTGCCTTGCACTCATTTTAGCTTGGTTTCCATTTTCTTATTGGCACAGACATTAGGGCATAGATTCCATTGGTGGCGTAACCATAGCAATGATACAAAAATAAACATTAGGGCATAGATTCCATTGGTGGCGTAACCATAACAATGATACAAAAATAAACAGACACGCACACTCCTAATGCAGGTGCATGTCTAATGGTGCTTGAGTAATACAAATCTATGCTCATAATGCACGTCTAATGAACCTCACAGGACTAGGTAATGGCTTCCCTTAGCCTAATGACCTAGACACATATACAGAATGCATTGATTCTGCTTAAGATGTATAATGTGCACACATGTACTGGAAAATTCCCAATACTAACAAAATATATCCAATGGATTTTGCTGTACAACCTGTATCCTAATGACTTGATCAAACATCTATTGTGGCTCACCTTTCCTCCAATCATGATAGTCCTGGGGGTCCAATTCTTGTTGGGCTCCTTCTTGATGCCTGAATGAAAAAGCCGACAGGTTAACTTGGTTGACAGAATAATGTTTCTCACTAAAGCTGTAAAAGAACAGAGGACCACTCACGGTTGTAGAGAGTGATGATGTGCAGGCAGTTGAGCAGCTGCCTCTTGTACTCGTGGATCCTCTTGACTTGAACGTCGAACATGGAGTTGGGGTTGATCTTCACCTTGTAGTGCTCCTCAAGATAGGCAGAAAACTTAAGCTTGTTCTCCTACAGAGAGGCACAGTAACATGTTAGGAGTTATAGTACGGACCTTGGCTCAGACTGAGATGGTGACTCGAATTAAAATGACAACACATTTCAAGAGATTGTTATGTTCTGACCTGTTTGACCTTGGCGATGTCATGAATCAAAGAGTCGTCATCCACAAACGCCAGCAACTTCTTCAGTTGATCCAGATCTCGGATGTAATCCTCACCGATCCTCTGAACATTCAAACATACAGAAATAACCATTTTTAGAATCATCATTTCTCAGACCCTACTGCGACACTAGCACCAACTGTCACTCCACTTTGGATATGATTTTAGCTACACTCCACCACACACCTCTGCAATGACTTCAGCCAGCCCAGGGTTGCACATGACCAGCCAGCGTCGGGGCGTGATCCCGTTGGTCTTGTTCTGGAACTTGTGGGGGTCCACCTCGTAGAAGTCCTTGAACCTAGTGGGCTCAATGAATGATTGATAGTTCAAATACCATTTAACATATGGGGCCAGTGGGAAAACAGGTTACCATATTGGCTAGGGATAGCGTCATAAGTAGCTAGAAATAAAACAAACTAAAACAACGTTTCTTCGTACAGAGTTGCTTTGAGGATGTCCGAGTGGATGCGGGCCACTCCGTTGACGGCGTGGGAGCCCACGATGCACAGGTGGGCCATGTTGACCTTCTTCTGGTCGCCCTCCTCCACTAGGGACATGCGGCGCAGGCGATCATGGTCCCCGGGGTAGAGCTTAGCGATGCGCTGAGGGAAGGAGGAGAAAGAGGATTGGAAACAATTACCTTCACACCCATTTGTTTACATCACATTGAAGAAGAAAATATCGAGGGATATGTTGTTGCTTTTTACAGTAGCTAACTCCTAATCCTCTCAGGCACGTGAATATATGTTTACAGTATATTCTCTCATATACAGTGCATTCGGAAAGTATTCAGACCCCTTCACTTTTTCCTCATTTTGTTACTTTACAGCCTTATTCTAAAACCGATTTGAGTGTTTCCCCCCACCCAAATCACCCAAATCAATCTACACACAATACCCCATAATGACAAAGCAAAAAAAAAAAAATTCAATAAAGATTTGCAAATGTATAAAGCTCAGGTGCATCCTGTTTCCATTGATCATCCTTGAGATGTTTCTATAAATTGATTGGAGTCTACCTGTGGTAAATTCAATTGATTGGACATGATTTGGAAAGGCACAAACCTGTCTATATAAGGTCCCCTAGTTGACAGTGCATGTCAGAGCAAAAACCAAGTCATGAGGTTGAAGGAATTGTCTGTAGAGCTCCGAGACAGGATTGTGTCGAGGCAGAGATCTGGAGAAGGGTACCAAAATATTTCTGCAGTATTGAAGGTCCCCAAGGACACAGAGGCCTCCATCATTCTTAAATGGAAGAAGTTTGGAACCACCAAGACTCTTCCTAGTGCTGGCCGCCGAGACAAACTGAGCAATTGGCAGAAGAGGGCATTGGTCAGGGAGGTGACCAAAAACCCGATGGTCACTCTGACAGAGTTCCAGAATACCTCTGTGGAGATGGGAGAACCTCCCAGAAGGACAACTATCTCTGCAGCACTCCACCAATCAGACATTTATGGTATAGTGGCCAGATGAAAGCCACTCCTCAGGAAAAGGCACCTGACAGCCCATTTGGAGTTTGCCAAAAGGCACCTAAAGGACTCTCAGACCACGATAAACAAGTCTCTGGTCTGATGAAAGCAAGATTGAAATCTTTGGCCTGAATGCCAAGTGTCTGGAGGAAACCTGGCACCATCCCTACAGTGGAGCATGGTGGTGGCAGCACCATGCTGAGGGGATGTTTTTCAGTGGCAGGGACTGGGAGACTAGTCAGGATTGAGGGAAAGATGAACTGAGAAAAAGTACAGATAGCTCCTTGATGGAAACCTGCTCCAGTGCACTCAGGACCTAATACTGGAGCGAAGGTTCACCTTCCAACAGGACAACGATACTAAACATACAGCCAAGACAACACAAGAGTGGCTTCGGAACATGTCTCTGAATGTCTTTGAGTGGCCCAGCCAGAGCCCGGACTTGAACCCGATTGAACATCTCTGGAGAGACCTGAAAATAGCTGTGCAAAAATGCTCCCCATCCAACCTGACAGAGCTTGAGAGGATCTGCAGAGAAGAATGGGAGAAACTCCCCTAATACAAATGGGAGAAACTCCCCAAATACAGGTGTGCCAATCTTGCAGCTTCATACCCAACAAGACTCGAGGCTGTAATCGCTGCCAAATGTGCTTCAACAAAGTACTGAGTAAAAGATCTGAACACTTATGTAAATGTGACATTTTTATTTTTAATACATTTGCTAACACTTCTAAAAACCTGTTTTTGCTTTGTCATTATGGGGTATTGTGTGTAGATTTGATGACGGGGAAAAAAACAATTTCATCCATTTTAGAATAAGGATGTAACATAACAAAATGTGTAAAAAGTGAAGGGGTCTGAATACTTTATGAATGCCCTGTATACGTACACTCGTATGGCTGTAATACTGTGTGTTACAGGAGTGCCCTGTATATGTACACTCGTATGGCTGTAATACTGTGTGTTACAGGAGTGCCCTGTGTACGTATACTCGTATGGCTGTAATACTGTAAGTTACAGGAGTGTTTGGCTCTACCTCCAGGTGACGTCGGTTGATCTCGTAGATGATCTCCAGGTGTCTGGGCAGAAGGTTCTGGAGCAGGTCTGTGGGCCAGCGCTCCAGAGCCTCAGGCAGGACGGTGTGGTTGGTGTAGGCACAGGTACGTGTGCAGATGTCCCAGGCCTGAGAGATGGGGGAAATACAATGATACATGTAGAAGGAAATTGTCTTGGTTAATGTTTGGTGAATCCATTTAGGAGCATTTCCCCATTTGTGGTAAGTATTCTTTACACTTGTATGTATCATTGCTTTAGCAGGGGGACCAGCACTATACCTTCTCCCATTTCTGGTGCTCCGTGTCCAACAAGATCCTCATCAGCTCAGGGATGGCCATGGCAGGGTGGGTGTCGTTCAGCTGGATGGCCACCTATAATACAGGCAGGGGAGAGGGCATCAGACAATACAGTTGGAAGACACAGTTAGGGGAGGAAACTGTTGCATGTGAACACATAGTCTCACATTCAAATGTATTTATCAAGCCCTTTTCACATCAGCCGATGTCACAAAGTGCTTATACAGAAACCCAGCCTAAAACCCCAAATAGCAAGCAATGCAGAAGTGGAAGGACATTGTGTCTTTGACATCATACCGGAGTGTGCTCGGTGAACAAAGCCATTTGGAGACTATATGGTACTTAGATGCATATAATTCAGTTAGAACATACACTTAGCGTCCTAGACTATCTATCGTATCCATCTTACCTTGTCAGGTAGGGTGGACAGGTCAACGCGCACAACCTCAGTGGAACCGAACTTGGAGGACTTGAAGCGACGCACGATGTCCTGCAGAGTGGCCGCCACCACAAAGTACTCCTGCTTCAGACGAAGCTCCTTCCCCTCGAAGAACTGGGGTCAAAAACAGGACCACAGTCCATCACACTCGATTATCATTATGATGTTCTCAGAGAAGTGCTTTGATGACTCAGCTTAAATTCATTCTTACAGGAACCAGTGTCTCTGTTGAGCAGGAGACATAACACTTTAAAATGGATGAAATGTTTTGACAGCATTAGGAAAACTCATTGATTCGTCACAATGAATCGTCATTGTCGATAAGAATTTGTTCTTAGAATTCGTCTGGCTAAATAAAGGTTCAAATCAGCACTGGGTTCTACTCACGTTGTCATTGGGATACAGAACACGGGAGATGTTCTCAGCCAAGTTTCTGTCCAGCACAGCTTGAATATAGCCACCCACATTGACTGTAGAACAAACAAAATGCTGTGGTCACATCTAGCATTTCAAATGTCTTGCCTAGTACTGTTTTCCAGCTCCCATCAGGACAATCAACATCATGATTGTTGAATTAGATTACGGATAATACAACTGATGGTTGAATATGATTACTGATAAGAATGTTACAAAGGTTGTAAACATTTTCATTAATTCATAATTTAATCAATAGGTTTAAACAATAAAGCAGACACAGACAAGCCCAAACAGTCCAGAAGTAACTCACAGTCTTTCAGGTTGAAATCACAGGGGGCCTTGGCAGACCACAGTCTCATGGTGTTCACAACGTTGTTCCTGTAGCCAGGGACTGGGGTGTCATAAGGAAGGGCCAACACTACCTGTTAATGTAGAAGGGTCAACACTACCTGTTAATGTAGAAGGGCCAACACTACCTGTTAATGTAGAAGGGCCAACACTACCTGTTAATGTAGAAGGGCCAACACTACCTGTTAATGAAGAAGGGCCAACACTACCTGTTAATGTAGAAGGGCCAACACTACCTGTTAATGTAGAAGGGCCAACACTACCTGTTAATGTAGAAGGGCCAACACTACCTGTTAATGTAGAAGGGCCAACACTACCTGTTAATGAAGAAGGGCCAAACTACCTGTTAATGAAGAAGGGCCAAACTACCTGTTAATGAAGAAGGGCCAACACTACCTGTTAATGTAGAAGGGCCAACACTACCTGTTAATGAAGAAGGGCCAACACTACCTGTTAATGTAGAAGGACCAACACTACCTGTTAATGTAGAAGGGCCAACACTACCTGTTAATGTAGAAGGGCCAACACTACCTGTTAATGTAGAAGGGCCAACACTACCTGTTAATGTAGAAGGGCCAACACTACCTGTTAATGTAGAAGGGCCAACACTACCTGTTAATGTAGAAGGGCCAACACTACCTGTTAATGTAGAAGGGCCAACACTACCTGTTAATGTAGAAGGGCCAACACTACCTGTTAATGTAGAAGTGCCAACACTACCTGTTAATGTAGAAGGGCCAACACTACCTGTTAATGTAAAAGGGCCAACACTACCTGTTAATGTAGAAGGGCCAACACTACCTGTTAATGTAGAAGGACCAACACTACATGTTAATGTAGAAGGGCCAACACTACCTGTTAATGTAGAAGGGCCAACACTACCTGTTAATGTAGAAGGGCCAACACTACCTGTTAATGTAGAAGTGCCAACACTACCTGTTAATGTAGAAGGGCCAACACTACCTGTTAATGAAGAAGGGTCAACACTACCTGTTAATGTAGAAGGGCCAACACTACCTGTTAATGTAGAAGGGCCAACACTACCTGTTAATGTAGAAGGGTCAACACTACCTGTTAATGTAGAAGGGCCAACACTACCTGTTAATGTAGAAGGGTCAACACTACCTGTTAATGTAGAAGGGCCAACACTACCTGTTAATGTAGAAGGGCCAACACTACCTGTTAATGTAGAAGGGCCAACACTACCTGTTAATGTAGAAGGGCCAACACTACCTGTTAATGTAGAAGGGCCAACACTACCTGTTAATGTAGAAGGGCCAACACTACCTGTTAATGTAGAAGTGCCAACACTACCTGTTAATGTAGAAGGGCCAACACTACCTGTTAATGTAAAAGGGCCAACACTACCTGTTAATGTAGAAGGGCCAACACTACCTGTTAATGTAGAAGGACCAACACTACATGTTAATGTAGAAGGGCCAACACTACCTGTTAATGAAGAAGGGCCAACACTACCTGTTAATGAAGAAGGGCCAACACTACCTGTTAATGTAGAAGGGCCAACACTAACTGTTAATGAAGAAGGGCCAACACTACCTGTTAATGTAGAAGTGCCAACACTACCTGTTAATGTAGAAGGGCCAACACTACCTGTTAATGTAGAAGGGCCAACACTACCTGTTAATGTAGAAGTGCCAACACTACCTGTTAATGTAGAAGGGCCAACACTACCTGTTAATGTAGAAGGGCCAACACTACCTGTTAATGTAGAAGGGCCAACACTACCTGTTAATGTAGAAGGGCCAACACTACCTGTTAATGTAGAAGGGCCAACACTACCTGTTAAGGTAGAAGGTAGAAGGGCCAACACTACCTGTTAATGTAGAAGGGCCAACACTACCTGTTAATGAAGAAGGGCCAACACTACCTGTTAATGTAGAAGGGCCAACACTACCTGTTAATGTAGAAGGGCCAACACTACCTGTTAATGAAGAAGGGCCAACACTACCTGTTAATGTAGAAGGGCCAACACTACCTGTTAATGTAGAAGGGCCAACACTACCTGTTAATGTAGAAGGGCCAACACTACCTGTTAATGTAGAAGGGCCAACACTACCTGTTAATGTAAAAGGGCCAACACTACCTGTTAATGTAGAAGGGCCAACACTACCTGTTAATGTAGAAGGGCCAACACTACCTGTTAATGTAGAAGGGCCAACACTACCTGTTAATGTAGAAGGGCCAACACTACCTGTTAAGGTAGAAGGGCCAACACTACCTGTTAATGAAGAAGGGCCAACACTACCTGTTAATGTAGAAGGGCAATGTAATGTTTAGTTACGTCCACAATGATGACTATTTCTATGTTGTATCGTCTTTATGTAGTCTCTCACCTGTGTGTCGACCCATTTCACACCCTCGGGGGTGTGCTCCACTCTGCCGTAGAAGTGGACGGGTCGCATGTACTCGGGGCGGGCCTTCTCCCAGGGGTTGCCGTAGCGCAGCCAATCGTCAGCCTCCTCTACCTGTCAATTATCATGATTATACAGCTTCATGAGTTTACTATGACTAGTTTACAAATATGTGCAAATGTGAGAAATTATTCATAAAATAATTTGACCATCTAAAGCACATGACTCCAACAACCCCGAAAATGACTATTTACACTGACTAACATGTAATCAAAGACACAGACATGTACCTACATATAGTCAACTTTGCCAGTTAAACTACCTGCCAGCCATTCACAATTTTCTGGTTGAAGATGCCGAACTCATAGCGGATGCCGTAGCCGTAAGCTGCCAGTCCCAGAGACGCCATGGAATCTAGGAAGCAGGCTGAGAGCACAGGGGGAGGGGTGAGAGAGATGGGGTGAGACAGGGTTGTCCTGACCACTGAGCATCACTGTCGTTGGCAACACTATTTTTAGGGGGGAAGCAGCGAGGTAGACCAATAGAGAGCCAAGGAGGAGGAACTCACCGGCGAGCCGTCCAAGGCCACCATTTCCCAGGCCGGCATCTTCCTCAATGTCCTGCAGCTCCTCCATGTCCAGGCCCAACTGATGAAGATGAAGATAAATTGTTAAGATTCATAGTTCTTCATTAGTCTATAATACATTATACAATGAGGGAGGATGGAGCTACATTAATAATGTATTAGGAAAAGCTTTTTCTTCTGAATACATGGAAATGGCGCAGTGTTCAATCTCAAAGAAGGACAAGTTACCTGAAATTCTTACATAAGAAAGTATCCTTGAATCTTGGATGAAGTGTGAGAAAAAGCACTTATTTTCAGTTGCATAAATGTTCAATGTGCCAGTTCCATACCCTCTGCAGTGTATATCAGATGGAATGTTCTAGGTTGAGGTAACTATGATGGTCCACTGTCAGGGTCCAGGTGTGGCCTAAGGCCTATCCATCTCTCACCTGATAGGTAGCCTCGTCGCATGCGTTCTCCAGAGCCAGGTTCACCATGGTATTCTGCAGGGTGCGCCCCATGTAGAACTCCAGGGACAGGTAATACACACGCTAGAGAGGAACAGCAGCGGAAGGTTCATCAAGGAGAGTTAATGCAGTACAGTACAGTGTCAATATTAAACACCTTCAGCCACCCAAAAGTAGAGTGCCCCCATGTGGTTGCCCTGCGAAAATGCCACGTTGTCAATGACCCTCAGGCAGCGGCTGTGGCCAGGGGGAGAGAGCAGGTGCTGCCAACAACAGGAGTGCTATTCTTGGCGACCAGTCAGGCAACAGCTCATTGTGAGTGTGTTTGGACTCACTTGACACTCCCTGCCAGTGGAGTCTGATTTTAGTTTCTTTAAGGCACGCTCAGTACACCCCAAGGTCTCATAACAACCTATATAAAGAGTGCAGAAAACAGTGCCAGCATTCTGTTGCTGGCCTGAAACCCGAACGGATTAATCAGCACTGTACTTACTGTATGTCCGTATAATATTTCTCTGCAGCCTGTCTCCACCCATTACAACATTATACAGAGGAAATGTACATTGTACATCATATAATCGTTCACGTTCCAATTCATGCATGGGGTATGTTACTCACACTGAAGCTATGAAATGAAATGGCTCTTCTGCTCGACTATTTCGAAGGTCACGACAGTACTATAACAGCGTTGAGCAGGGTGGCGTGATCCTAAATGAATAGTTGGGAGGGGTTGACACCTGAGCCTTTGATTGACCTTTGACATCTCAAAGGTTGTTCTTCGACAATCGGGGGAATGCAAATGAGGACATGGAAAACAGAGCGCACCACTGTACCATTAAGTGTGACTAAGATAAAGTGACAAAGGCATCCAGTCCCTGGATATAAATATAGCAGCTTTGGTGATCAGTTCCTAAATGTTCGAGCGACTCGGGGGATTGGTACAGATGGGGTTGCAATAACACACAAAACAACAGGACAGATTGTATTACTGTGGGTTGTAAATGTGATGACTTTAGGGAGCATGGATTGTTCTTCTGCTTATGAAGCCTACATAGCCATATTTATATGTGAAATGTACAAATACCAAAAATGTAGTTGAACCTGAGTCCGATGACGAGGTGTTATCAACTAAGGATTAGTGGACACAAATTACAATATATTTCTTAGGAGGCACTGGGCAAATATGTTCTCAGGGACTTTGACTTTATAAAGGTTGACCTCCGGACACTAATAAAATTAATGTCATTCAAAGCCTGTAGCTCAGGGCCAGGAGTTATGCGCCTATTGACACTGCAGACCTTTTCAATTATATTTCTGTTATAAGTTACCATATCATACAATCAACATGATGTCTGCTCTTCTGCACACAAAAATAACAGTTATTTTGTTCCCTTACCAACCATAATAATGAATGTGGCTATACTGGTATGATGCTGATTGTGTCCTACACAATGTTCTATCAGCTTTATTGGATCAGACAGAGAGAGCCTCTAGTGCGTTCTGGTTCAATTTATTGATAAATCATTGTTTCTGTGCCACTGATATGTATGAGATAGAAAATAGGAATAATTCTAACAGCTAATATCCATCTCCAAAAGAATTTAACACATATAATGTGTCTTGACAGTATTTAGGCTACTATGTAAACATATTGGTTTGGGTTACAGCAACTTCTAGGCTATCCTATTACGCAATACATAGTTAACAACCAGTTGACTGACTCCCATGAAACAGTGCGCTGCATTAGTGTCATTCTACAAGTGTCAAGCACTAGCTTGAAAATATTGACACTTCCATTTCAGCTATCAAAGCATCTTCAGGTGCATTCCCTGTTAGAATAAAGAGAGAGAAACGTTTACTGAGTCGTGTTCTCATCCAGAGATGCACAACATGGTTATGTAACTTGTAAGGGGCTTTGGAGCGCTCAATACATAATTCGGCATTCTCATGTTCACCGCATAATTACATTGCAGATGAAATAGGTAGGCTACTTAAATACATGTTATAAACATAACGTTTCTGTAACTACAGCGTCTGAAGCGCATCCCTAGTCTATACTTCAGCATCATTGAACATACTGCGCAGTAATATTTCCCTGGGAAGCCATCCCTCCCACTTTCCGGAGTCTGACAGAGGCGGACGTGCCGAGTAGCGTGCGAGGGGATGGGATCACTATGACACTGCGGCAACCATATTGCTTGCTTACTTTGGGGTCTTTCTCATAGTAGTGCTGCTGCGTCCTGATCCATCTGCCCACCAGGTGGTCGCGGACAGTGTTGGCCAAGGCGAAGTAGTAGTCCCGTTTGGTCGCCACATTTCGGTCCTTTACCAGAGTAAAGTGGAGATGGCGATTAAAATTCGTCTTAAGGTCTGAAACATTTTCCACTCCTGCAAGCCCCCGCACCGATATCTGCTTCCTCTTATCCTGGTCTGTCAGTGGCTTGGGCATCTTGGTAAATGCGTATTTTCTATTGTGCGACTGTAGATCCGAAAGGCAAATATCAACCGAGGATGATGGGAGATGGCTTTGCGTGTCACACTGTGTGTCCTTCCTTCCTCCCTCTGTCTCGTCAAAGTGTGGACACCAGAGTTGGTATGCCAGACCTGCACTGTTATATATATAAACGCACATACAAACAGTCGAGCACATAGGGCGGGTCTTACAGAACCTCCAGCCCAATTGACAGTTGATCCTCTTCGTGACAATAATGGTTAATGCTATACGGTATGTTTAGGACGTCCGTAACCTAACCCCTACCCTTATCCTTACCTTAACCATTTGCCATTTCAATCCCAATGGCCTTTGATCCCGGACGTCCCAAGGATTCTAAATAGCAAAAGACCATGACAATATGCAGGGAGGGATATTCACTATTAATTTAACGAGACCCCCCCCCCCCACAAAAAAATAAATAAATACCTCCCTCGAACAGCTGAGAAGGGATGAAGGCATTGAGGAGTGTACATGAGGGGTGTGAGCCATGTAGCCTACCAGCTGTCGGGACTGCAGTGATGTATAGCATATTATTTGGGTAGAATATTCTGTCTGCCTGGATACATGTACAAGTACAGTGAAATGCCTTTCGTACTGGACAACGAAATATTCGCTGAGCTCTATCACATGTCGATTCCGCAGAAAACACAAAGCTTCTATTTAATCAATACAAAATGATTGTCGACACTGTACAGTATTAGAGGGTCCTTTATTCATGATATCTTACAGGGTGGTGGTGGACAGTCTCGGTGCAAAATACATGCAACAGGTTTTCAAAGAACGATGTGCATTGCCTGTCCAAGCCTTATTATTGAGGATATAACTGTATTTTCCTCTCCAGGACCAATGGTCCACACTATAGGAATTTGATCATGAAATCTATTAATAGCCACGTTGTATATAAGCGAAAGAAAAGGGCGTTTGTTTGACCCAGGCGAACGTGACCATATACATGACTGAAACTTGGCCGCGATTCATACGAAGCCTATGGTGGATTTAGCCAGTGGTGGAAAAAGTATCCAATTTTCATACTTGAGTAAAAGTCAAGGTACCTTAATAGAAAATGACTCAAGTAAAAGTGAAAGTGCCCCAGTAAAATACTACACGAGTAAAAGTCTAAAAGTATTTGGTTTTAAATATACAGTACCAGTCAAACGTTTGGACACACCTACCCATTCCAGGGTTTTCTTTATTTTTTACTATTTTCTACATTGTAGAATAATAGTGAAGACATCAAAACTATGAAATAACACATATGGAATCACATAGTGACCAAAAATGTGTTAAACAAATCAAAATATATTTTAGAATCTTCAAAGTAGCAAACTGTCACGCCCTGACCATAGTTTGCTTTGTATGTTTATATGTTTAGTTTGGTCAGGGTTGTGATCTGAGTGGGCATTCTATGTTGTATGTCTAGTTTGTCTGTTTCTGTGTTTGGCCTGATATGGTTCTCAATCAGAGGCAGGTGTTAGTCATTGTCTCTGATTGGGAACCATATATAGGTAGCCTGTTTTGTCATTGTGGGTTGTGGGTGGTTGTCTATGTGTTGTGTTTGTGTCAGCACTATTGTTTATTAGCTTCACGGTTGACATTTGTTGTTTTGTAGTGTTCAGTTTTTTCAATTAAAATTACGAACACTTACCACGCTGCGTATTGGTCCTCCGATCCTTCTCGCTTCTCCTCGTCAGATGAAGAGGACGAAGACAGCCGTGACACGACCCTTTGCCTTGATGACATCTTTGCACACTCTTGGCATTCTCTCAACCAGCTTCATGAGGTAGTCAACTGGAATGCATTTCAATTAACAGGTGTGACTTGTTAAAAGTTAGTATGTGGAATTTCTTTAATGCGTTTGAGAATTATTGTGTTATGACAAGGTAAGGGTGGTATACAGAAGACAGTCCTATCTGGTAAAAGACCAAGTCCATATTATGGCAAGAACAGCTCAAATAAGCAAAGAGAAATGACAGTCCATCATTACTTTAAGACATAAAGGTCAGTCAATCCGGAAAATTTCTAAAACTTTGAAAGTTTCTTCAAGTGCAGTCGCAAAAACTATCAAGCTCTAACATGAAACTGGCTCTCATGAAGACCGCCACAGGAAATGAAGACCCAGAGTTACCTCTGCTGCAGAGGATAAATTCATTAGAGTTGCACCTCAGATTACAGCCCAAATAAATGCTTCCCAGAGTTCAAGTAACAGACACATCTCAACATCAACTGTTCAGAGGAGACTGCATGAATCAGGCCTTCGTGGTCGAATTGCTGCAAAGCAACCACTACTAAAGGACACAAATAATAAGAAGGGACTTGCTTGGGTCAAGAAACACGAGCAATGGACATTAGACCAGTGGAAATCTGTCCTTTGGTCTGATGAATCCAAATTTGAGATGTTTGGTTCCAACCGCCATGTCTTTGTGAGACGCATAGTAGGCGAACGGATGATCTCCGCTTGTGTGGTTTCCACCATGAAGCATGGAGGAAGAGGTCTGATGGTGTGGGGTGCTGTGCTGGTGACACTGTATGATTTATTTAGAATTAAAGGCACACTTAACCAGCATGGGTACCACAGCATTCTGCAGCGATACACCATCCCATCTGGTTTGCGCATAGTGGAACTATCATTTGTTTTTCAACAGGACAATGACCCAACACACCTCCAGGCTGTGTAAGGATTATTTGACCTTGAAGGAGAGTGTTGAATCAGATGTATCAAATACTTATTTCCCTCATTAAAATGCAAATCAATTTATAACATTTTTGACATGCGTTTTTCTGGATTTTTGTTGTTGTTATTCTGTCTCTCACTGTTCAAATAAACCTACCATTAAAATGACAGACTGATCATTTCTTTGTCAGTGGGCAAACGTACAAAATCAGCAGGGGATCAAATACTTTTTTCTCTCACTGTATGTTATTTTATAGTTTTGATGTCTTCACTATAAAATACTAAAAATAAATAAAAACCCTTGAATGAGTAGGTGTGTCGAAACTTTTGACTTGTAATGTACTTAAATATCAAAAGTAAATGTAATTGCTGAAATATAGCTAAGTGTTAAAAGTAAAAGCTTTTAAAAAGTGTGTGAATTGGACCATTTTGCTGTCCGGCTAAGCATTCAAAATGTAACGAGTACTTTTGAGTGTCAGGGAAAATGTATGGAGTAAAAAGTACATCATTTTGTTTAGGAATGTTATGAAAGTTGTCAAAAAGTTCGATAGTAAAGTACAGATGCCCCCCCCAAAAAATACTTAAGTAGTACTTAAGTACTTTACACCACTGGATTTAGCCTATACTGTACAAATGAATGTAATATTTGATGCTCTCTCACTAATTGATTGTAGTGTCTACACATTTCAGTTTGTGAGTGTCTGATATCGGGGTTGGAGACGTGTTCATTTCGACATTAGAAATATATTTCTTATTAACAATGGCAACACTGCCATGCTGATCTGAGCCTTGCTTTTGGAAAACCACATCCCAGAAACCCTAGACCCACTCCAATTTGCATACCGCCCAAACAAATCCACAGATGATACAATCTCTATTGCACTCCACACTGAACCTTTCCCACCTGGACAAAAGGAACACTTATGTGAGAATGCTATTCATTGACTACAGCACAGCGTTCAACACCATAGTACCCACAAAGCTCATCATTAAGCTAAGGACCCTGGGACGAAACACCTCCCTCTACAACTGGATCCTGGACTTCCTGACGGGCCACCCCCAGGTGGTGAGGGTAGGTAGCAACACATCTGCCACGCTGATCCTCAACACTGGAGCTCCCCAGGGGTGAGTGCTCAGTCTCCTCCTGTACTTCCTGTTCCCCCACGACTGCATGGCCAGGCACGACTCCAACACCATCATTAAGTTTGCAGACTACACAACAGTAGTAGGCCTGATCACCGACAACGACGAGACAGCCTATAGGGAGGTCGTCAGAGACCTGGCCGGGTGGTGCCAGAATAACAACCTATCCCTCAACGTAACCAAGACTAAGGAGATGATTGTGGACTACATGTAAAGGAGGACCGAGTACGCCCCATTCTCATCGATGGGGCTGTAGTGGAGCAGGTTGAGAGCTTCAAGTTCCATGGTGTCCACATCACCAACAAACTAGAATGGTCCAAACACACCAAGACAGTCGTGAGGAGGGCACGACAAATCCTATTCCCCCTCGGGAAACTAAAAAGATTTGGCATGGGTTCTGAGATCCTCAAAAGGTTCTACAGCTGCACCATCGAGAGCATCCTGACTGGTTGCATCACTGCCTGGTACGGCAACTTGCTTGGCCTCCGACCGCAAGGCACTACAGAGGGTAGCGCGTACGGCCCAGTACATCACTGGGGCCAAGCTGCCTGTTTTTCCACTGGCTTTTTACTGTTTTTATTTCCTTACTTACCCATTATTCACCTAATACCTTTTTTGCACTATTGGTTAGAGCCTTTAAGTAAGCATTTCACTGTAAGGTCTACACCTGTTGTATTCAGGGCACGTGACAAATAAACTTGTTTGATTTGATTAGAGTCCAACTTTCGGCTGTTGCAGATGCACCTCCCCGACATCAGTTGGTTGCTTTCGCCTTACCACAGCCGAAAGTCTGTGATAGAGCATAGGAGACAACAGTTAAACAAAACTTATTGGATGCCGGAGTGCAGATAGTGTAGTACACAGAAAACAGCCTCATACCAAAGATTTTTTACAACTAAACCAAGACAAACCACAGCCTGTCGTTTCCAATGGGAATACATTAGCCATTGTGGGCAGAACAAGGAGCGGGGCAGAGCCCAGCATGAGCAAGCGAGATCTAATTGAAGTGTTCTAGTATTATCTGCATATTTTCATTTTGGAATGCCTACTCTGAAGTGCGTGTGCAGTTACTCAATTTCAAACTTTGTTTGTTCATAAGATTCTAGTTTTGGGAACAGAAAACAGTATTGAGATCAAATGTTTCAATTAAAAATATTGTAGAATATCTGCCAAAATGCATCTCGCTCCATCTTCTCCCACTGCACGCCAATGGGCTTCCTCTCACTAGCATATTTGGTAGTGAGTGGAAACACCAAGCAGATGCTTTGCATTAACATCCAGTGAAATATCTGGATCTTTGTCCTATCTGTGCCTATACCACTGTGCTTTTATCTAAAGTGAGGCTGAGCCAGCAAGCCTTCGGTCTAGACTACAGGTCAAAACAATTGTCTGTGGAAGCTGTATTCAAGTGTCATTGAGGAAAGACAGTTTACAAGGCAGAGAAAAGCAAAACAGACTGCAAAATTAGTTAAAGATGAGTTTAATAAACAATCAAGCAACATTGCAACATTGCAAGGACTATTAAATTCAGGCTAGACCCAACACAAGGCTGACAAACCATTTCCAAAAATAGAGTAAAAATTACAATTGTATAATGTCATCTAACAGTTTATTCTTTTCCTCATGAACTCAAGTAACTAAAGGGAACTGAAATAGGGTTTTGCTGAAGCAATACAAGCATGGAGGGGAAAGGTTGTTAACAGAACAAGTAAGCATCCAATCAGACTTCCTTAGAATTTAAGTTGCTCAGAGCATCTCTTAAGCCAATCAGCTGTAGGATGCAAAATCCTATTCCCTGCTGCATCCACGTGGACCTAAATTAATTGTCTTGGGAAAAAGCTCACCAGAAACTGCTGAAATGCACAGGTTGTTTTCTTAAAAAAATAATAATAATAAACAGTACAACAAAGACCCGTTTTTCAGACAAAATAATCAAGAGGGAGATGCGACGTCCAAGAAATTTGAGCAATTACACTTCACATCGGGTTCAATTAGAAAAACAGCAGAAAAATATTCAGCTCAGTGGAACCAATAGCAAGTGAATAGAACATGACGATGAATGAAGGCCGAAACCATTGGACTACCATGCCTACAAAATTGGCTGGATAATCTGAACAGTAAAATGTCCTGTAGATGATGACAAAATGATGACTAAGCTTGAGCTCAACTTTAATAGATCACCCCATAACCAATGTATCCAAGGTAAATATCCATCAAACAGCTTATAAGCCTGTTATAACTCAGAAAAACACACTAGTTATACTTTTAGGTAGAACTAAGGAATGAGAATAGGACATTCATAGTCCAGTCGGCAAACCAAAGCATATACATGTCTGAGGTGGGTTATTTGGTATGCAAAGTGAGTCATAAACCAATCATGGAGGGAGTAAACCCTGGAAAAAAAATCCCCAAAAAATCAACAGAAAAAAAAGACAGAACGTAAGAGTGATCAAACACACCAACTTTAACAGAAACATTAAGTTAAGCAAATGTACAAATTTAACCACACTACCTCCCTCTTGTTTGAGGAGCTTCTCTGCATGCTAAGCAGGACTGTGTTTAAGAAGGTTCAGTGGGTGTTTAATTTTGGGGGGGTGGCGGTGGAGGCGCAGGGGGCATACCGAAGGGGGGCATTCCTGGCACCCCCATCCCCATCATGGTGACAAAGTTGGAGGGATCCATGGGCGGAGGGGGAGGTGGAGGGGCATACATCATGCCGGCCGAGCCGGGGGGTGGGGGAGGAGGGGGAGGTGGGGCGCCGGGGGGGAGAGGGGGCTGGACTCCGGGCGGAGGGGGGACCATGGAGGGGTTGCCCATGGGGGGGGGGGGCTGGGCAGCCGAGGCAGCGGACTGTTGGGGCTGCTGCCAGGGGGGCAGGTTGCCAGTGCCAGGACTGGACGTTGTTGTCGTATCTGGGGAGGAAATAACTTTAGTTAGTGGGAGACACTAGAAATAACACGCTGCACTGATTCAATGCTAGTGTTCTTACTCTGTTGCCATGGCAGTGGTGCACTAGTGGCCATGCTGCTGGTGGGAGGGGGCGGAGGGGCCTGCTGTTGCCATGGAGGCAGGGGACCCGAGGGTGGAGGGGGAGGCTGGTTGTTTGGGGGTGGAGGTGGTGGTGGCATCATGGGTGGAGGCAACAGACCTGAACACAAATAAGAGAAAATATAAACACTTTACACTCGTGGGAATGGGCCTAAATGGAAATGTTCCTCACAGAAGAGATAAACAGAATATACACAGTAGCAATCTAAAAAGGGAACAGTTTTAATTATTAGACCAAAGACGGACAACACCTCATCCGACACAAGACTGAATCCAAACACACTTGATTTTTGTGTGCATTTTCCATTTACTGTACTTTCCCCCACATTTGTTGATAAAGAAATCTGAAAATACTCTGGATACATTCAGTAACGTAAGAAAATGCCTGGAAAAATGTGGGGAAGCTGCTACATGACAAAGGAATTACTAGGGTTTGAGTAAAAGGTCTAATTGGGGGCCTTCTGAGTGGTGCAGCGATCTAAGGCACTGCATCGCAGTGAGAGGCATTATTACAGACCCGGGTTAATTCCCGGGCTGTGCCACAACCGGCCGTGGCCAGCAGTTTCATAGGAAGCCGCACAATTGGCCCAGCGTCATCCAGGTTAGGAGAGGGTTTGGCCAGAGGGCTTTACTTGGCTCATCGCTCTCGAGCGTGAAGGGTGCCTGCAGGCTGACCTTGGTCGTCAGTTGAACAATGTTTGTAAAATCCAACCTCTCCAAAGTGTACACAGTTCCTGTCATTTCAATGCACTTATGACTCAAGTCTTCAATACGTTTAAAAAGTAATAAAAACAATTGCAATAATAATAATAATAGTCAAGGTGCTGGTTTGAGCTCTGCTAGCTGTGCCGTTGAGGAACAACATGAAGCACATTTGGGGTTCTTTTGATTAGAACACTGCCCTGCATCGCCGCAGTCACACAATTACGGTTGTTTTCGCGATCCAAAAAAAGTCCATTATAAATCTGGGTCTGGTGAACATCATGTGAAGGCCTGTTCTATTGCCAACTCAACCCAGGTACGAGTGTAAGGGACTACAGGATACAATTGCGGTGTTATAACTGATTCGACTGCAAAGACCAAACAGACTGCTTCATGTGTACATGACACCACAAAAACAGTTTACAAAAAGGGAAAACAAAACAGAGACCGGCAAAAACAACAAAGATGTGTCTTATCAGTGTCTCTCTTACCCATATGGTGTCCGTGTCCCTGGCCCATGGGGGGCGGTGGGGGCTGCATCCACGGGGTGGCATACCGTTGTTGGGGGGCATGGGGTGTCCTCCCATGTTGGACATGGGGGGAGGGAAGTTGTGGTGGCCTCCGTGACCTCCATGACCCCCGTGGTTGCCATGACCACCGTGTTGGTTGCCATGACCACCGTGGCCTCCGTGCATGCTGTGGAAGTTCCTGTTCTCAGACTGGCCAGAGTTCATCCAGGGAGGACGGCTCTGCAGCACAAACATACAGTCAGACAAGAGGCACTTTTCGGGATTCCATGACTTGCACGGTTTATCATGTAGTCTAAGCTCGTCCGTTGATGAAACTGAACTCCACGAAGGAACCAATGAAGTCTCCATGAATCTCTGGCATGGAACAGAAGGCCTATTTTGATGTGTAGATTTTTGAAAACAATTGAAGCTCAGGTCGTGTTAGTCACTACATTCAACTCACCGGCGGTGGCTGGTTGTTGCTGCCTCTGTTGTGGCCGCTGTTCTGATTGTTGGAGTGTCCCCCACCAGAAGAGGGTACAGGGGCCTCGCCCAGCTCCGCCATGAGGGACAGGTATTCCTTGTCCATACGGGCCTTGTCCTGGGCAGACTGGGGGGGCTCACCGGCCCTGGGTGCAGCAAAGGAGCTGGAGAGAGAGGTCCTTTTAATGCATGGTACGTTTCTAGAAATTTTTATAGAAATTTTCTTTGGTGTTTATGTCGGAGCTATGATCACTCCAAGTACCCACTGTTCCAGATCCCCGGCATGGACCTAGCCCGGTCATTCTACGCCCCTCACAACACAGGCTCAACACTTCCAGTCGGACTGTAACGCCTCAAGGGGCAAGTTCCTGCATAATCTCTAGTACTAGATTGGGCTAGCCAAAAAACTATTTTGGGTACCTTATAAGAATAATCTAATTTCAAAGTAATTCCATGTGTGCAAGCAAAAATACTTATTTCTGAGCAGGAATAATTGATGTAACAGAGTACGTAGCTGGTAAGTTACCTGGTGAACTTGCAGTCTGAGGAGATGTGGCCTGCACCGCCACACTTGGTACAAAGGGTGGTGTTGGTGACGCTGCGGGGTTCAGTGCTCTGCCACGGACGTAGGATTCTGTGGGGGAAACAGATGGGTGAAGCAATGAGCACAGTTATCCAGGCACCTGGGATTATCCAACATCCACAGAATGGCTGATATCAGAACTTGGCAGGCTCACCTGTTGTCGTCCTCTCTCAGGGTTCCGTTGAGTCTGGCCAGCTCTCTCAGCTGCATCTTCCTCAAGTCGTTCTGGTCCTCAGGGGTCTCGATCCCCTGCTTCAGGATGGTGCGGATCTACGGGACACACCATAGTGGACAACCCTTAAACATGTATGCAAATTAACATAGAAATGCATAGCACTAGCTCGTTATAGTATTATACGAGTGGACAGTGACAAGAGGTAAGCCAGTAGACCAGCGTTTCCCCAAACGCTGGACCGTGGGACCCCAAGGGGTGCAAGTTTTGTTTTTTGTTTTAACTCTACACAAATGATTCAAATATTGATGATTTGGTGATTCTTTGAAACTGCTGTGTAGTGCTGGGGCAAAACCCAAAACGTGCACTCCTTAGGGTCCCGAGGACCGAGTTCGGGAAAGCCTGCAGTAGACGTTATGATGGGCTAACCTGTTCCACAGCCTTCTTGACGTTCTCCATGGTGTTGGCGGTGACCAGAGCGTGCAGCGGCTCGTCCTCCCCTGGCAGCATTTGGCCATCCTTACGGCCCACCTTGCCCTCCTTTACCGAGCCCTTACCACGGATCATGATCTTGGCACAGCACTCCTTCTCTATGTTCTTCAGGGTGTTGCCACTGCAAGGACACAAGTAATATCCTCAGCATGTGTGTGTGAGATGTAAGGAATCAGCACCACCTACTGAGCTACCACCCAAGACTGTTTCCTCTGCTTCCGCACGGCAGGCGGTACCGGTGCATCAAGTTTGAGACCAACAGGCTCCTGAACAGCTTCTATCTCCATGCCAAAAGGCTAACTAAATGGCTCCACAGACTAGCTGGGTTGACCTTTGTATTTTAGCACCATCTCTATGCACACACAGGGCCCTACACGCTATGCACTGATACTCCAACACACAAAAACACTCACTCCATTTGCACACACAATCATATACACTGCTGCTACTCTTTTTATCATATATCCTGATGCCTAGTCACCTTACCCCTAGACATATCTACCTCTATCGATTCAGTATCCCCCTGCACATTGTAAATATGGTACGGACCCTGTGTACAGTAGGCTTACTTTGTATATATATCGTGTGTTTATTTTCTAGCTTGTTATTTGTAGTATTACATTGTTATTGATTACTGCATTGTTGGGGTCTAAGGCATTTCACTGTACTTGCCAATAGACCCACAACACAGGAATATTATATAGAACCATTTTTTATGGGTTTGGGGGGGGGGACTGATACAGTTACATAATTGGGATATTAATTTGAGGATATATCGTATCGTTTTCATAATACCGCAATATTATTGTTGTGCTAGTTGGCTGTACCTTCATAACTTGCTCCCCATATCCTTTTTAAGATACAGAGCGAATTTGGTGTTAGCACTTCTATTTCTATGACTGATCAAAACTTGTTTTCTCATGGCTCTCTTGACATATGTTGAACAATATGTTTGGAACATCAAATTGCAAGAATATCATATTGTGAGGTCCCTAGCAAACTCCCACCCCTATGGTAAAGGCCTGTAACTCACCGTGGTCCAATCAGCAGGCCAACAAAGTTGATCTCTGGGTACTCGTCCTGTGGAATCATCACCTTGTCGTTGACTCTGGTAGCTGGGGGCCTGTGGGGGATATTCATGTTTAGTATAGTGAAGGGTACAACCCAGTCTCTACACATTCAAGCCAAAGGGAAGAGTTTCTCATTTCATATGCATATACTGTATCCTAGTCAAAGCCACTCCAATATCGCTCATCCTAATACTTAAATATTTGGGTGTATTGTTAGATACTACCACATTGTTGGAGCTAGGAAGGCAAGCACTTCGAGACACCCACAATAACATCTGCTAAATAACATTTGAAGCATGGCTGTTCTCAGAACTCATTAAAAAACCAGCAGAGACATAGCAATAGTTCTGAAACTCAGACCAACCATGAAGTGCCATTTAAACAGCGAATAAACAAGAAAGAACATTCTGGGGGTGTGGGAAGAAACTAGACTATAAACAGCTGTTGCTGTAGTAACAGCTAATGGGGATCCAAATAAACAAGACTATATTAGCAGATAGGGGAATAGGGCACACACTTGTAGTCAGCGGGGGGCTTGAACTCAGGGTTGAGTGCCACCATATCGGTGATGAGGGAATGACGCTCCTCCTCGATCTTCTTGCGTGTGCGGTACTCCCTGGTGTTCAGCCTCTTGCCCTCGCTGTTATAGATGGGCTCTGGAGACGGGGATCTGGGGGAGGGGTAGAGAGTACAGACAGGCAACCATTAATATCTCCAACTGGAGGGAGAACTAAGACCATTGACAATCATACTCAAGTTTCCCTATGTCTAAGCCTTGAATAACATTGTTACCAAAAAAGCTCTTTTTAAGGTAGACTTGATAATGTCATGTCCCCGTGCCACTTCTCAGTGAAGGGGAGGCAAGAGAAACAATGGTTATGGTAAGCAGTTGGTCACACTGGGAAAAAACAAAGTCATCTCTCATAGGAATGGCTATGTGATAGCTATTTGGCTTTACTTCCTGCATTCACAAAGGGACATTTGTTGCTACAATGCTGTAGCGTTTGACTGGCCAAATGGTTTCTGGGATTTTATTTACATCTGAAAAATGGGGACATATCACCTTGCGATAAGTAATAAAGACTATTCTGAAAGGCCAACCACCACTTCAACAACTAAATCTATGTAGACAAGACGGAAATAATTAATCCTGCATACAGGATGTAATGTGAAAGGGGTGGGCAATAAAAAATAAAAACGTTTAAAAAAAAGCATTGCATTCCTAAAGGAACCGCTGGCTTTGGGAGTAAGACTGCCATAATGGATGCCGAGGTGGAGAGGGTGTTAAAGCCAGGTCCATACCTTCCCCTTGGATGGAACACCTGAAAACCTGTTTCGCTGCGTTAAAGAGGCTCTGTGCTTGAAAAAGGTTAAGGTGACAAGGGGTAATTTGGGGTTAGAGAAAATGAATTATGATTAGACGTTAACCCTTTTCATTGTGCACTCTCCCACAAATGAGGTCTGGTCGATGAACAATTCAGGAGGAAATGTATAGGAAAGGTTTCTTTTTATACATCTTGAAATTTCCACTGCGGACAACCTGAAACACTCCCGTTATTTGTTGGGAGTGGAGGAGTGACGTTATTAGCGTCCTGGGATGAGCTTTTTGCTGTCGCTGTGGAAACGTCTGATTAAGATAATGAAACTATGTCAAGTACAGACAACAGGGACTGTGGCCAACAAAGAGATATCAATCTCACACTCATAAAAACAACATGACATTTCCTGCTGGAATAATAGATGCTTATGCAAACTAAAGTGTCAGAGCCGGTCTGTGTCATTCCGGAATAGTCAGGATCGGAGGAGTTCTCCTCCAGAGCCCTAGAGTTCCACCTGGAATACTGTGGAACCCCCCCCCCCATGGGTGGAAGATCCAGAAGCCTCATTATGGAAAACCCATTAATGACCATGGAAAAACACCCAACGGTTAAAAGTTAATTTGTCAGGATTCAGGTGGAGTCTGACAATGGTTGGACCACTTGAATTGACGAGACAAGACCAGAGAAACACATCAGGATGTTTTTTTGTCATGTCAAGCACTGGCAGAAGCAGGTTATCCTAAAGAAACCCATTACTGAAAACTATACTTGACCTCGTTGTTCAAATTGCAAACAGTATATCATTATGTAACTATTTAAGATGCTAGACTCCCCATACCTTACAGCTACCTGACTAGTCAAGGAGACTGAAATATGCATTCTGGCAATCACTAAAATATACAAATATTATCAACCATAAGCTGCTAAATGAACAATAAGATTAACTTAGATTCATAAGTATTGACCCAAACCTGCAGTGTTGAAGAAAAATGTCTCCATCAATAATCAAAATGGCACACACAGTCAAGTCAACATCTGAGTTGACAGAATGTATAAATCAGGATGCATGCACAAAACAAATAAGACACTGCACATCATTAACATAGATGTTACAGCTAATGCAGTGGGATATATATTATATAGATATTCAGAATGAGGGTAATTGTTTTTTGACTTGTGATTAGTAATAATACCATCTGTCAGGAGACAATGATGCCATTTAAGAAAATCATTGAGGAATATAAGAACAATATAAACTTATGACGCTAATTTAGATAGGTGTAAACATAAGCTGGAAATACTTGAAGGACACCAAGTTAACCGGAAAGGTGCCCATGGTAACTTCACACCTTATCTTAACTAAAGAGCCCAAAGGTTTCTATCATTCGTCACTTTTTCAAAATTACAATTTAAAATGGTTGGATGTCACACTGAAATGTAATACAGTATTCAGAGTCAAATCTTTAGTCTTCTGACGCCCTGGAAGTTATAACTATAAGAGCCTAGAAGTAGGACATCCCTGTGTACTTACTACTGAAGAAAATATAAACTGAGAAAATTACGCTACTATGTCACAATATGCCTCTACCACTAGTGAATGGATACTAAATCTACTACACTTCAAGACCTAAAGCATCTTCTGAAAATTATGTATAATTTCCCAAAGACCAACATTTGGCGTCAAAAGAACAAGGTAGAGAAAATGTTACTGTTCGTGGGTTTAAAACTTTTCCCGACCTGTCCTCAGGGTTAACAGGGATTCCCAGGTCTCCTGTACGCAGTTTACGAGTCAGGTCTTCAATCTGCAGTTGGACTGGAAGAATTCAGGTTAGGAAAGAAAAACAAGAAGGATGGAGAGAAATGCAGTTACCACCATAACATTAATCTGGAAACGGTGCTTTCTAAATTAGAGCACCGTCTCATTTGTTTAGAGGCAAAAAAAACATGATTACAATGAATGATTAAACATTTACATTAAAACACAAGGGGAATAAAGTATACTCCTGAATTCCAGCAAATATTCTACAACAGTAAAACCCTTCCTCATTTCCAGGGGAAATGGATGTACCGAAATGGCCATGCAAAACTCTATAGAGCCAATTCATTGAACGGAAAGTGAACTGTCATCTGGAAATAACAAGCCCCAGGATGTGTTTTACATATGCATGGATGTTATGTACATATGCAAAATTTGGCATCCCATTAATGAAGGAAGGGTTTATATGTACAGCAACATTTCAGAGGGTCATTAGAGCAGGGTTCCATGCCTACCGGCATAAAATAACCACATTCCAAACCCTATTATAGGCATGTAGATTCATTTCAATTTGTAATATTATTATCATAATAATAATAATAATAATAATAATGTGACCTTTGTTATACGATCATAGTTAATTGTGGCTTTAGTAGAATAGGGAAACTCAATCCACAAGTCGTCCTAACACAATATAACATTAATAAAGTTCAATGAGCCAATAGAGAGTCACTGTCTGCACACCAGTGGCTCTACAGCCAAGGTGCTATTGGTTATGTAAAATAGGAAGGAACAAAAATAAATCACTCATCACATGCACATTTCTGTATAGGAGTTACGACCAAATGTAAACCAGTCCTCCCCAACCTCCAAAAACTCCCACCCCTTCCTGACAAGATTCAAATGAGATGAACATAGCAACTGTGAATTGATATTTCACTGCTATTTCATCTTACACACTTCCAACAAATCCTTTTGAACTTCTTGTGTGGTTATTGTGGTGAATGAACAAAGGAAAAATAAAAAGTAAGAACAGAAGGCAGGCACAAATGAATGTTTACATACCAAGGAAGACCAACCATTAACAATGACTCAACATCAATAACCCATTCTGTTACTGACATGTAGACAGACTCAACTGAAATCTGACTTCCACTTTATCCAAACCCCTCCAAATGACACACATACAATACAGGTTGGAGAGGTTGGATCAGGGGGCACCAATGGAGAAGTTGTTGTGAGGGGTTAAGTGCCTTGTGCAAGGGCACAACGGCAGGCAAAGGCATCTAGGATTAAATACCAGCTGCACCAAGGCCGGTTTGGTGGTGTTACACTACTGTTGGAAGGTATTTAGAGTCAAGATGACCGTTTCTTAAACTAACTGGGTCTTAAAACATCCAAATTAGTGCCTATTCTAAAGGATGCACAGGAAATTAGTATTTTGCTTTTTGCCCTTTAAGTAGCATTGCTCATACACTAAACTCACATGTATGATATTAAGAAAAATTTTAGCATGTCACAAGGACAACATTGGTCAATCCCTTCATCCCAAGAGACAGTGACACCTCTCTTTTTTGCTAATGGATGTCCAGTGGTATGCAAACCCTGATGCCACAAAAAAAAAGTGCTATAGGAGAACCACATTACTGTAACTCCTTAGGATAAAGGCCTTCTTTTACACCCCACATCCACAAGTTAGTATACTCACGTTGGTTAAAAATACTGAATTTCGTTAGGTAGAGCGATACGATTCCACACTATAGCTTGAGTTGCAAAGTTGTCTATGCATTGGCAAATACTGTACTTGAATCACCTTCAATGCAAATCAACCCTTTCGTGGTTATGCACTAGTCAGGACATTGCTCTCCCAAAGTGGGGTGAGTGACTCAACACGGACTGTTTCAATATGCTCTAACTGATGAAATTCAGCAAACATGTCATGAACTATACATAACATTTCAATACTCAGAAAGTGAGGGGGGGAAAACACTAGGCAACTGGATCTCACAGGGACAGGTAAAGAACAAGGAAGTTAATACTGTAAATCTAAACACTAGCTTGTAAATTCATGTCCACTACTATATAACAGAACTGTACTGTGCAAGTTAGCAAGTTACCTATATAGGCCTTCTCCTGATCCCGAGTCAGTCCAGGCGGGATGACAGTGGGCATACCAGGAATGACGGTCTTCTGGTCGGGTGTTTCACTATTCCAGCGGCTCCTTTTCCTGGCTTTTTTCTGACCGAAGTCTGACAGGTGAGAAAGAGGGTATTCTCAACGTGGGGTCTTATACATGTTGACTGATAATGTACAATTTACGATTTCCTAAACAGACACCTAAGTAACGTTAGTTAAAAAGACGATGTCCTAATAACTACCGTGCATGGTTAAATGACCAGTTAACGTTGAACCAGTTATAACAAATATTGTGTTTAACGTTAATTACGTCGTTGGCTAGAATACTGTTCACTTCACTTGGCACATATTACTAATGTACTAAGTGTATTTCGCATTGCAATTAGTTAAATACATTTCAGCATATGAAACATCGATAATGTTGGCTAGCTAATATGGGGTGTTAGCAAGCTACTTTAGCTGCTCAACCCACAACACAGTCCAACACTGTGAAGGACTTTCTCCACGCTGTTTAGCTCGCTAGCTAGCCTAGCTTACCTGACTGGGGCTGCATTCCGGCACCTTGGGGTGGTTGTGGTGGGGTGGGAAAAGCAGCCACCGCAGTAAACACCGGGTGAGCTTGCGGGAAAGACACGTTGGGAATTGGTGGCTGAAAATTTGGTATCGAAGGAAAGGCCACAGGAGGCCCGGGTGGAGGCATTAACCCCGCACCAGGCCCAGCATCAAAACCTCGTTTAGCGCCGATACTCGGGTGCAGCTTCCCTAGAGGGGTTGCATTCGCTCCCGTAGCCATTTCCAAAGGTGCTCTGTTGTATCAAATTAAAGTAGGTTACCAACGCTTGTAAATAGATAAACAAATATTACATTGAACGACATCCACAACCTTCTCCACTCGAGCTGGGGAACATAAAATGGCGCACAGCGAAATATCGCAAAGGAGGATACCGAGAACCTGTACAGCGAAACTCTACTATTGGTATAGACCAGCGCCAGCCTAAACGTTCCCACGTTTCATTGGTTTAAACGAATAGTGTCAGTCTGCCATTCCTTAACTTCCTCGAAAAACGATTGGACGTTCACCATGACAATCAGTGGGCCACACTCTTTGATTGGGTCTTGAATGTTGATGTCTGCCGACCGTTACAACTTTTTGCTTCTTGATCCACCATAACTGCTGAGCTGAAAAAATAAACAATGACCAAAGAATGTAATTTATTTTTATTTTGTATATGCAGTTCTAAACATTTTGCAATGGCAGTGACTGAAAATGTTTTATAGCATAATTTCACACAATTCTAAGCTATGAAATAACACATATGGAATCATGTGGAAACCAAAAAAGTGTTAAATCAAATATTTTATATTTGAGATTCTTCAAAGTAGCCACCCTTTGCCTTGATGACAGCTTTGCAGACTCTTGGCATTCTCTCAACCAGCTTCATGAGGAATGCTGTTCCAACAGTCTTGAAGGAGTTCCCACATATGTTGAGAACTTGTTGGCTGCTTTTCCTTCACTCTGAGGTCCAACTCATCCCAAACCATCTCAATTGGGTTGAGATTGGGTGATTGTGGAAGCCAGGTCACCTGATGCCGCACTCCATCACACTCCTTCTTGGTCAAATAGCCCTTACACAGCCTGGAGGTATGTTTTGGGTCATTGTCCTGTTGAAAAACAAATTATAGTCCCACTATGGGCAAACAAAATGGGATGGCATATCGCTGCAGAATGCTGTGGTAGCCATGCTGATTCAGTATACCTTGAATTCTAAATAAATCACAGACACTGTCACGAGCAAAGAACCCTCACACCTCCTCCATGATTCACGGTGGGAATCATACATAAAGAGATCCTCTGTTCACCTACTCTGCGTCTCACAAAGACACAGCAACATTTGGACTCATCAGACCAAAGGACAGATTTCAACGGGTCAAATGTCCATTCCTCGTGTTTCTTGGCCCAAGCAAGTCTTTTCTTCTTATTGGTGTCCTTTAGCAGTGGTTTCTTTGCAGCAATTTCACCATGAAGGCCTGATTTACACAGTCTCCTCTGAACAGTTGATGTTGAGATGTGTCTGTTACTTGAACTCTGTGAAGCATTTATTTGGGCTGCAATATGAGGTGCAGTTAACTCTAATGAACATATTGTCTGCAGCAGAGGTAACTCTGGGTCTTACATTCCTGTGGCAGTCCTCATGAGAGCTAGTTTCATGTTAGTGCTTGATAGTTATTGCGACTGTACTTGAAGAAACATTAAAAGTTATTGAAATGTTCCTGATTGACTGACCTTCATGTCTTAAAGTAATGATGGACTGAAGTTTCTCTTTGCCTATTTGAGCTCAGTATATACAGTTGAAGTCAGAAGTTTACATACACTTAGGTTGAAGTCATTAAAACTAGTTTTTCAACCATTCCACAAATTTCTTGTCAATAAACTAGTTTTGGCAAGTCGGTTAGGACATCTACTTTGTCCATGACACAAGTAATCTTTCCAACAATTGATTACAGACAGATTACTTCACTTATAGGCTACGTGGAACGTTTGACCCAAGTTAAATACGGTCTTTCAAAGATAATTTATAAAACTCCAAATAACTTCACAGATCTTCATTGTAAAGGTTTAAACACTGTTTCCCATGCTTGTTCAATGAACCATAAACAATTAATGAACATGCACCTGTGGAACGGTCGTTAAGACTAACAGCTTACAGACGGTAGGTACCCTTCCTGCAGGCTCATCCTGACATGACCCTCCAGCATGGCAATGCCACCAGCCATACTGCTCGTTCTGTGCGTGACTTCCTGCAAGACAGGAATGTCAGTGTTCTGACATGGCCAGGGAAGGGCCCGGATCTCAATCCCATTGAGCACGCCTGGAACCTGTTGGATCAGAGGATTTCCCTCCAGAAATTTCCGGGAACTTGCAGGTGCCTTGGTGGAAGAATGTGGTAACATCTCACAGCAAGAATTGGCAAATCTGCTGCAGTACATGAGGAGATGCACTGCAGTTCATAATGCAGCTGGTAGCAACACCAGATACTTTTGATTTTTGACCCCCCTTTATTCAGGAACTTGTTCGGTTTATGTCTCAGTTGTTGAATCTTATGTTCATACAAATATTAACGCAGTCAACAGTGAGGACATTTATTTTTTTGCTGAGTTTGTGCCTTTTCAAATCATGTCCAATCAATTGAATTTACCACAGGTGGACTCCAATAAAGTTGTAGAAACATCTCAAGGATGATCAATGGAAACAGGAAGCACATGAGCTCAATTTTGAGTCTCATAGCAAAGGGTCTTAATACTTATGTCAATAAGGTATGTTAACATTTGCAAGAATTGCTTTGTCATAATGTGTAGATTGCTGAGGGAATTGTTTTATTTAATACATTTTAGAATGAGGCAGTAACATAACAAAATGTGGAAAAAGTCAAAGGGTCTGAATACTTTCCGAAGGCAATGTATAGGTCCATAATCTGTTCTACCTACTTTCTATTTAATTTGATTCATTTAAGTTTACACTGAACACGTTATTCCATCCTGAAAATGTAAAAAAAACTAAAAGGTAATCTCGCGACCCACTTGGACCCCTGCCGTGACCCACAAGTGGGTCCCAACCCATAGTTTGGGAACCACTGGCCTAACCTTTTTCCAAGGGTTCATGCACTTCACTTGTCACTTTGGATTGATACATTCAAATGAAAAAAAGGCTTTGGAAAAAAACTCAACATTTACAAAAAAATGTAGGGTTAAAATTATCACCACTGTACTGCAAATACTAAATCAATATATTGCAAAACCAAGTTCAAGTTGGTGTGTATTCTTTTCTTGATTTTATATGTATTATAATTATTTACACAGCCAGCATTTCAAATCATCAAACCCATGTGTAGGCTTAACCAAATGGTATGTAATAACACGATTTACCCATGAGGCACAAACACTGAAGGAACCTTTTCAGAAACCAATTTGTGGATTATAAACTGGGTGGTTCGAGCACTGAATGCCGATTGGATGATAGCCATGGTATATCAGACCGTATACCACGGCTATGACAAAACATTTATTTTACTGCTCTAATTATGTAGGTACCCAGTTTATAATAGCAATAAGACGTGTTGCTGTGCGTTTTGTTGCCAACCTTACTTTGCTACCTGACAACTTTCCGGTTTTTACTTTTTAATTACCGTTTATATTTTATATTTTTCCTTCAATCAACTTTTTCATTCCGGACGCTTTATCTGGACGTGGTTCGTCAGGACCTCCAACAGCCGAAGCTAAGTAGTAACATAAACATGGTGCCTTCGAATTGCAGTCGCTGTACTCATAATATACAGGAGAACGATCGCCTTATGGCGAGGATAGCTGTGCTACAAGCCCAGCTTCAGATGCAATCGTTAGGTAAGTGTAATTTCAGTGTAGGAAAGGATGAAACAGCGTCTGTGCCACCAGTAAGTAGATAGTAACATTAGTATAGATCCTCTGGCACGGTCCCCGCAGCCGGACAACTTTCTCATGGCTTCTGGAGGGAAATGCTGTAGGAATGCTCAACCGGTGTCGCTCATTCAGCCGACAGAAACTTTCAACCTGTTTTCCCCATTAAGCAGCGAGTTGGAGTCTGAGGCCAAGCCTTCTTGTCTCTACTCCTCCCGATACGGGGTCTGAGACACCGAAACTTCCCACCATTAGCTCTGACAAATTGAAAACCCTAGTCATTGGCGACTCCATTACCCGCAGTATGACTTAAAACGAACTATCCAGCGATCAAACTGTTTACCAGGGGACAGGGCTACCGACATTAAGGCTAATCTGAAGATGGTGCTGGCTAAAGCTAAAACTGGTGAGTGTAGAGATTATAGAGATATTGATATCCACGTCGGCACCAACGATGTTGGGATGAAACAGTCAGAGGTCACCAAGCGCAACATAGCTTCAGAGTATAAATTCGCTCGAAAGATGTGTCGGCATTGAGTAATTGTCTCTGCCCCCCTCCCAGTAAGGGGGAGTGATGAGCTCTACAGCAGAGTCTCACAACTCAATAATTGGTTGAAAACTGTTTTCTGCCACACCCAAAAGATAGAATTTGTAGATAATTGGCCCTCTTTCTGGGACTCACCCACAAACAGGACCAAGCCTGGTCTGCTGAGGAGTGACGGACTCCGTCCTAGCTGGAGAGGTGCTCTCATCTAACCTACCAACATAGACAGGGCTCTATCTCCTCTTGCTCCACAATGAAACAGGGTTCAGGCCAGGCAGCAGGCTGTTAGCTAGCCTGTCAGCTTAGTAGAGTCTGCCACTAGCAATCAGTGTAGTCAGCTCAGCTTTCCCCATGTCTTTCCCCGAGTCTGTGCCTCGACCTAGGTTGGGCAAAACTAAACATGGCGATGGTCGCCTTAGACATCTCACTAAGATAAAGACCTCCTCCATTCCTGCCATTATTGAAAGAGATCGTGATACCTCACATCTCAAAATAGGGCTACTTAATGTTAGATCCTTTACTTCAAAGGCAGTTATAGTCAATGAACAAATCACTGATCATAATCTTGAAGTGATTGGCCTGAATGAAACATGGCTTAAGCCTGATGAATTTACTGTGTTAAATGAGGCCCCACCTCCTGGTTACACTCGTGACCATATCCCCCGTGCATCCCGCAAAGGCGGAGGTGTTGCTAACATTTACGATAGCAAATTTCATTTTACAAAAAAAAGCACTTTTTATAGCTACTGTTCACAGGCCTCCTGGGCCGTATACAGCGTTCCTCATTGAGTTCCCTGAATCCCTATCGGACCTTGTAGTCATAGCAGATAATATTCAAATTTTTGGTGACTTTAATATTCACATGGAAAATTCCACAGACCCACTCCAAAAGGCTTTCGGAGCCATCATCGACTCAGTGGGTTTTGTCCAACATGTCTCTGGACCTACTCACTGTCACAGTCATACTCTGGACCTAGTTTTGTCCCATGGAATAAATGTTGTGGATCTTCATGTTTTTCCTCATAATCCTGGACTATTGGACCACCATTTTATTACGTTTGCAATTGCAACAAATAATCTGCTCAGACCCCAACCAAGAAGCATCAAAAGTCGTGCTATAAATTCACAGACAACACAAAGATTCCTTGATGCCCTTCCAGACTCCCTCTGCCAACCTAAGGACGTCAGAGGACAAAAATCAGTTAACCACCTAACTGAGGAACTCAATTTAACCATGCACAATGCCCTAGATGCAGTTGCACCCCTAAAAACTAAAAACATTTCTCATGAGAAACTAGCTCCCTGGTACACAGAAAATACCCGAGCTCTGAAGCAAGCTTCCAGAAAATTGGAACGGAAATGGCGCCACACCAAACTGGAAGTCTTCCGACGAGCTTGGAAAGACAGTACCGCGCAGTATCGGAGAGCCCTCACTGCTGTTCGATCATCCTATTTTTCCAACTTAATTGAGGAAAATAAGAACAATCCAAAATTTATTTTTGATACTGTCGCAAAGCTAACTAAAAAGCAGCATTCCCCAAGTGAGGATGGCTTCCAATTCTGCAGTTATAAATTCATGAACTTCTTTGAGGAAAAGATCATGATCATTAGAAAGCAAATCACGGACTCCACTTTAAATCTGCGTATTCCTTCAAAGCTCAGTTGTCCCGAGTCTGCACAACTCTGACAGGACCTTGGATCAAGAGAGACACTCAAGTGTTTTAGTACTATATCTCTTGACACAATGATGAAAATAATCATGGCCTCTAAACCTTCGAGCTGCATACTGGACCCTATTCCAACTAAACTACTGAAAGAGCTGCTTCCTGTGCTTGGCCCTCCTATGTTGAACATAATAAACGGCTCTCTATCCACCGGATGTTTACCAAACTCACTAAAAGTGGCAGTAATAAAGCCTCTCTTGAAAAAGCCAAACCTTAACCTAGAAAATATAAAAAACTATAAAAAACTATCGGCCTAAATCGAATCTTCCATTCCTGTCAACATTTTTAGAAAAAGCTGTTGCGCAGCAACTCACTGCCTTCCTGAAGACAAACAATATATACTAAATGCTTCAGTCTGGTTTTAGACCCCATCATAGCACTGAGAGTGCACTTGTGAAGGTGGTAAATTACCTTTTAATGGCGTCAGACCGAGGCTCTGCATCTGTCCTCGTGCTCCTAGACCTTAGTGCTGCTTTTGATACCAGCGATCACGTTCTTTTGGAGAGATTAGAAACCCAAATTGGTCTACACGGACAAGTTCCGGCCTGGCTTAGATCTTATCTGTCGGAAAAATATCAGTTTGTCTCTGTGAATGGTTTGTCCTCTGAGAAATCAACTGTAAATTTCAGTGTTTCTCAAGGTCCGTTTTAGGACCACTATTGTTTTCACTATATATTATACCTCTTGGGGATGTCATTCGAAAACATAATGTTAACTTTCACTGCTATGCGGATGACACACAGCTGTACATTTCAATGAAACATGGTGAAGCCCCAAAATTGCCCTCGCTTGAAGCCTGTGTTTCAGACATAAGGAAGTGGATGGCTACAAACTTTCTACTTTTAAACTCGGACAAAACAGGGATGCTTGTTCTAGGTCCCAAGACACAAAGAGATCTTCTGTTGAATCTGACAATTAATCTTAATGGTTGTACAGTCGTCTCAAATAAAACTGTGAAGGAACTCGGCGTTACTCTGGACCCTGATCTCTCTTTTGACGAACATATCAAGACTGTTTCAAGGACAGCTTTTTTACATCTACGTAACATTGCAAAAATCAGAAACTTTCTGCCCAAAAATGATGCAGAAAAAAAAATCCATGCTTTTGTTACTTCTAGGTTAGACTACTGCAATGCTCTACTTTCAAGCTACCTGGATAAAGCATGAAATGAACTTCAGTTAGTGCTAAATACGGCTGCTAGAATCCTGCCTAGAACCCAAAAATTTGATCATATTACTCCAGTGCTAGCCTCTCTACAGTGGCTTCCTGTTAAGGCAAGGGTTGATTTCAAGGTTTTACTGCTGTTGGGGGGCTAGGGTCAGTTTGTTATATCTGGAGTACTTCTCCTGTCTTATCCGGTGTCCTGTGTGAATTTAAGTATGCTCTCTAATTCTCTTTCTTTCTCTCTCTCTGAGGACCTGAGCCCTAGAAACATGCCACAGGACTACCTGGCATGATCACTCCTAGCTGTCCCCAGTCCACCTGGCCGTGCTGCTGCTCCAGTTTCAACTGTTCTGCCTGCGGCTATGGAATCCTGACCTGTTCACCGGACGTGCTACCTGCCCCAGACCTGCTGTTTTCAACTCTCGAGAGACAGCAGGAGTGGTAGAGATACTCAATGATCGGCTATGAAAAGCCAACTGACATTTACTCCTGAGGTGCTGACTTGTTGCACCTTCGACAACTACTGTGATTATTATTATTTGACCATGCTGGAGATTTATGAACATTTTGGCCATGTTCTGTTATAATCTCCACCCGGCACAGCCAGACGAGGACTGGCCACCCCTCATAGCCTGGTTCCTCAAGGTTTCTTCCTGGGTTTTGGCCTTTCTTGGGAGTTTTTCCTAGCCACCGTGCTTCTACACCTGCATTGTTTGCTGTTTGGGTTTTTTAGCTGGGTTTCTTTACAGCACTTTGAGATATCAGCTGATGTACAAAGGGCTTTATAAATACATTTGATTTGATTTCAAGGCGCCTCTGAGGTTAGTGGCATACGGCCTATATACCACGGCTTAGGGCTATATCCAGGCACTTCGCGTTGCGTAATTACAGCCCCTATCAGTGGTGTATTGGCCATATACCACACCTTCTCTCGTGCCTTATTGCTTAATTAACCACCTATAAAAAGGTGTGCTAACTAGTGTACAGGACAAAATTACCAATATAATGCATGAGTAACTGAGGAGCAATAAAATAGTGAGCAGTTGTGTTCATTCTGCTGCTGACATTCTAGGGGGAAAACAACCTCTTTCCAAGCTCACCTACTACCGTCCAAAAGAAGAATGGGTGGTGGACAAAACATGGTAAGAAATCATGAATCAAAAGACCAATAACTTTTCAGACAGTGACTTTATTGAGAAACAGATGGACAGAAATATTTCTCATATCATCATTCAGGACAAATGGAGGCAAATCCACTTCTAAAATACTGATTTTGTCAAGATGGAATGGGTTCATGGGGCCATCCCATGGTGATGTATAAGCCTACACAAGTTTTTAGAAGTGGATTTAGAAGCAGCTCCTCAGTTACTGTGCCACCGGAGACTCTGGGTTTGCGCCCAGGCTCTGGCGCAGTCGGCCTCGACCGGGAGGTCCGTGCGGCGACGCACGATTGGCCTAGTGTCGTCCGGGTTAGGGAGGGTTTGGCCGGTAGGGATTTCCTTGTCTCACCGCGCACTAGCGACTCCCGTAGCGGGCCGGGAGCAGTGCACACTAACCAAGGTCGCCAGGTGTTTCCTCCGACACATTGGTGCGGCTGACTGGATGGCACTGTGTTAAGAAGCAGTGCGGCTTGGTTGGGTTGTGTTGTGTTTCGGAGGACGCATGACTTTCGACCTTCGTTTCTCCTGAGCCCGTACGGGAGTTGTTGCGATGAGACATTATAGTAGTTACTAACAATTGGATACCATGAAATTGGGGAGAAAAAGGGGGGTAAAAAAAGGCTCTAAAACTAAGCATCTATTCAAAGTGTAATATTTAATTCACACATAATTTGAATAATACTGTAACATTTGAAGTGAATGATTTTTTGACAGGTGCAATTCAGCCAAAAAGAGGGATTTGGTCATTTGTCCATTGCGGCCCCTACCTCAGGTGTATAGTAGAATTAGATAGGTATTGTGAATGAATGTGTAAATAATACACATGTATTTCGATGGTTTTAAAATGAATTAGAACATAATTAGCAAATGATGGCATTCATCACAATAATGCATACAACTGCTACCTGGAGTCAACTGCATTGGATGATTCAACTGGTGCTACTTTTCGTATAACTGCAGGACTCACATTCAAATCAATTTCTTTTTGTAAAAAATAAAAACTATATGTACATTCTGCTTTTAGTGGGGAAATACAAACGTTACTAAGCGATCAGTTGACACACGAGAGATACCGAACAGAGAAGCTAAATGTCTGCACTTTCACAGTCCCACGATTGCGGGCCATAACCGAAATGCATCGTGAGTCGAAACAAAGATAATCTCGTGCTCGGTTGACCGTCGCGATACCTGAAAAAAGAGCATACCAAATAGTAACATGGTCACCCACAAGATGCATTTAAGTTCTACGGCACGCATTCTCTTCTATTTGATCAACAAGCTTGATGGGCATGTCTTATCAATCTACGTCAAGACAGAAAACCTGAAATAAACGATCAAAACACCCAGTGTTTACATTAATACTAGTTCCCTGGGAACTTAATCACGCTAACCTATGAAAGCTAAATCAGTTCTCACCTGGACAGGAGGAAGAAAGGTTAGTAAGCATATCGCGCCCGCTCGGCGTAGGGGTCCCGCGGGATGTCGTAAGCCGATCTTCTGGGGAGGGAGGGCACCGGGGAGAGGCGCGCGCGCTCGTATGCCTCGGTAGGTATTCGCCGAAATGGGCTTCTGTCACGGGAGTAGGATGAGGAGAGGGGGGCTGGTGGAGAAGGGAGAGGACAGCGCTCGTATAGGTCGGGGCTAGAGGGAGGCAGGCGCTCCCTCATTATGGCCGAGGAGGAAGGGAACGGTGGGCTGGGCAAAGGAACAGACCGGCGCTCTTCGAAATAACTGGCTCCATACGGGCGAGCCCGATACTTCTCGTAGAAGTCCACGGCACCATACGGATCACGGTCCTCATACGATGACCGGCGCACAGGGTAGGCTGGGACCACGCCGTGGCTCCAGCTGCTGCCTCCGTACGCTGCCTCACTGGCATACACCCGTGCCATGCTATATTCGGCGGCGCTCATTCCGTAACCCGGCGGAAGCCCGTAACTCAATGTGCTTTCATAGCCTGCGCCCCTGCCATACCCGGGCACACCGCCAAAGCCGTGCACGGGAGAATAGCTTCCACTGTAAACTGGATCACTGCCACTGTAACCTGGAACGCCGACATTCAAGCCCCGGTGATAACCACAGCCGAACCTAGGGTCAGAGCTTGGCTCGGCACCCTCTCTGTAGTTGCCCGAAGTGTCGAGCGGGCACTCTTTGGACCAGTGGCCTTCCTGCCCGCACCGATAACAACCTGTCCTCTCTCCCATTCCCGGCGTAGTACGCAGGCGGCTAGTCGAAAGCTTCACGCTCATCAGTTTGCCTTAAAAAAGAAAAACGCAAGAGTTTACCACGATACAACAAACTGTTCTATGCACATGCTCTAAGGAATCAGATAAAAGCCAGGCATGAATTCGAACACCACCCTCATAACATTCATCCTGGAACTCCTCTGAAAGTGAACTCTGACAATTTTTCCACGTTCCAGGCATTTGAGTAAGTTACCTTATTTATCACCACTCAATATTTGAATTATAATTCCTAAAACCAGGTCTCAAACATGGATTACACTCGAGTCCCATGCGATTTCCAGAGTTGGGTATGGCTGCCTTCTCCTGTTACGCTCCTTGCCTATGGAATAGGCTGCAGACTAAACTTAAACGTGAGACTCTTGTCCCCCTTGCTCATTTTAAATATTTATTGGAGCATTTTTATTTTTGTATTGCTTGTAACCGTTTCAGGTAATGCAAGTTATTGTGCTGTTAGTAGAATAACCTATGAGTAAATGAATTCCGTTGCTCTATTTGTAATTTTTGTATCATCTGTGATCGTTTTGTTTGTCTTGTAGTTTTTTAATCATTGTACCTAAACTGTATGCGTAAACATGTATACGTAGGGCCTACACTGTAAAAGAGACCTTGGTCTTCGTCTGTGTTCCTAGTTGAAATAAAGGTATAATAATGCAGGCAAAGCTAGAGTCCACACGCTGGCCTGAAGTTGGGGGAAATGTGGACAACGTGTTGGATGTATTTTGAGACAGTGCTTGACTGTCCCTTACTCTTTCACCACTTACATTTATCCATGAGTGACCCACCAGTTTTGTTAGTGAATAGAACTCATTCTAATTACCAGGGGGATACCTACACCACACCGGCAAATGACCAACCAAGCCCTGTGTGAGTTCACCTTGGAAGGCTGTGTTGTCCAGCCCACTGATGGCGTCCATGGCATCCTCCATACGCTCCAAGTGGACAAAGGCATAGTCCTTCACTATGTCACACTCCACCACAGGGCCGTACTCCTCAAACTTGGCCCGCATCTCTTGGTTGGTGCAGCTGCTGTTGATATTGCCCACGTGCAGCTTGGTGGTGGCTTTGGGTCTGCCGCGGCTCATCTCCACGTTCATCTGCTCCCCATTGAGCTCATAGTGGTGGAGGTTCTTGATGGCCTCCTCCGCTTCAGCTCTATCCTTCATGTGCACAAAGCCAAAGTTCTTGACAATGTCACACTCAGAGACCTTTCCATACTGGGAGAAGAGGGAGCGCAGCTCCTCTGCCATGGTGTCTGGAGACAAGTTCCCAATGAAGATTTTCACCATGGCGATGATCCCACTTTAGTATATGAACAATGGAAGAGGATTAGACATAGGAAATAATTTGATATATATATAAAAAAAAATTGGCTCAGGGAGTCTTATGAACTTAAAAAGTATATTGAGTAACTTATTAAAGTATTACATGTTTGATCAATAACGCTCGTGTCTTAGGACTCCCTGTATGCATCATCGTCGGCATGTGTTTTGTCCTAATATATAGATTATCCCAGCCCCGAATGAGTTTCTTAGGTAGGGCCGTCGATGTAAATACAAATGTGTTCTTCACAGACATGCCTAGTTAAATAAAATAAAAATGCACTGTCAGTGTATGCACTGGATCATAAGTAGGAGGACCAGTTATTACCCAATCACAATGCTGTTTTTGCAACAGAGGTTATGCTTAACTGAACATTGCCTATTCATTCAGCTCGCGAACCAACATTAACAATTTCAGCGACCAGCATATTCTTGCACGTGTACTCGTTTGGAACGTGCATGAGAACTAGCGACACTACTGCAGACAAGCTAGTAATTACCTTTTGTGGCAACGCTAGCAAGTTGTGTCGTCTGTGTCTGCATGCACAACGAGCATGCTACGCTAACAATAGATCCGAAACGCGTTGCATGACGGTCATATGATTTTACACAGTTGCATTTAATATTTGTGCTGGTTGCAACGGCAATGGCTAACATAAAATGGATAGCTAGCTAGATTAAATGTTCTATGTTCCTTCGTACCTTTCACGATGGACTCACTGGATTGATGCCACTACTTTCCGAAGGGCTGAAATGGCTCCTCTCTGCCGGCGTTTGCTACCTACGGCATAATCTCTATCCAGCCCCTCACAAGGCAAAACCAGATCGGGTTTCAAAATCAGACCTGTTGATTGGCCGAATGGACAATTACTTTAATTTTCTTGATTTAGTACCCATCATCAGGTTTGAATAAGTATCATCTGAAAAGTATGGTCAATGCATTATCAAGTATAGATGTGGGAAAAAGTCCAGATGTCTCAAGAGAGGATAAATACAAATAGGATTTTCACCAAAATACATTTTGGTTTATTAAAAAATAAAATGCATAAAACGTACACGCTTTGACTGTAGGAAATATACAAACTACAACAATTCCCATAAGAACTGAGCAGACAGATGCTCTGTTTAGACAGGACGCCCAATTCTGATATGTTCCACAAATTTGTCTTTTGACCAATCACAGATCTTTGCACATCGGCTCTTTTTGTATATCAGAATAGGGCTGCCCATCTCAACGCAGACTAAGGCACCCCAAGAAAGTGATCAGACTAGAGCCCATTATATCTCAATGGTAATGTCATGTAAGTAAGCATTTCACCGTAAGGTCTACACTTGTTGTATTCGGCGCAAGTGACAAGGTTTGATTTGATAGCAATGCCAGTTATGCTCATGTTATTTACTGTATTCAACATGTTTATGTCTAGAAATAAATATTACATTAATAAAGGACAATTTTGGATTATTAAAGCTTGGGTTGTTAGAAACAATATTTAGAGTGTTGAAACAAGCCTCTTAAATCTGAATTTCAGACTGGACCATCCTAATCATGCAAAAATATTTACTCTTGGAAGTGTATTAAGCATGCACTGTTCCAATGGGTACCAACCGATTGCTTATTTTTGGTTAGGAAACGCACATACTGTTTTTAACCCTGCAAATACACCCAAAATAATTCTAAAGCTGGAATGTTGTCTTGGGATAATGACAATGTTGTGACAGCAGATATTAACCAAAGAATGATTGAGGCCTCTAGTGGCCAAAAGCTGTACTGGCATGGGCAGCACCAGAGGGCATCCACCATTTTAATATAGACAACTGGGTGGGACTTCCAACTTCATTGGTTGATCCCTCCTGGTGACCCCGCTGGGAGTCGTGTCCAACCAGGTCATCAGGAGGGAACAGCCAATTGTGAAGAGAATTGACTACCTCAAAATGGAGGTCTCAATGGCGCTACCCATGCAGCCACAAATGCTATAATGGCACAGATGCAAAGATGAGTCCTCTATCTCAATGATATTAACTCAAGATATTCTGTTGTCCTACTGCTTAGGCTCTCTTCTACACTTAGAACATCCTCCTTTAACAAAATGAAAGCGTTCTAAAACCCAGTGGATGAATTTCACAGATAGTTCTGGGGAATATTCATACCCGCCTACTCTTACATTGCTTTCCGGGGGGGGTTAAATAAGGAAAAAAATGTTAAATGACTACTGAGCTATACATGGAATGAAGTTTTAAATTAATAGTTGAACAAACCAATTAAATGAAAACGAGATATTTCTCAAAAAGGATAAATATTTCTCTAAACTACGGTCACCTCAATCCGACAAATAAAAAATGTGGCAAATTAAGATGCCAATTTGCTTTGTCGATATTAAATCACAAGGGGGAGAGGAAAAAACACGTTTAAAATCCCCCCACAAAAAACATGACCCACACAAACTAACAAAGCGATTTGAAAGCCGGTATAATTAAGCTAGTATTAACATCAAACTGTAGAAACGCCACACTGGTGGTTTTCGATAGCAAACAGGCTCTGTAACTGACAACTAAAATAAAGGAAGAATGTGGGGTGGTGTGGACTGATTGGTTAGTGGAGAGGATTATTCGTCTGCCGGCACCGGTGCCAGGAAGATGCACACGCCAATTTCCGTCCGCGTCACTCTCGCGTCACCACATTCCGAGTCGCGAAAGGTTTGTTTGCGGCACAGCTCGATGGAACCATGCAGCTGGGAGGAGGAATGGGAGCAAAGGAAAAGTCCGGCATTTCATACACACCTAGAAAAAGAGCAGAGCATTCGCTTTGAGAAATGGGATGGTGTCTCCCGGTTTAAAAAGCACTGTGTGTGGGGTCTTAGTTCTTGTTCTTCATTGAAGAAATATAAAGATGAACACGAGTCTACAGTATCCCAGTCCCCACTGTAACATCAAGTACCCGTTTTACAATAAATGGAACGCACCATTCCAGAACACACTCACCCACAGGAATGGGTTAGTATTCCTAGTTGGTTGGCTCACCTTGGCAGTGTGTGGCTCAGTAAGCATAGCGTGCCCGATCGGTGTAGGGTTCCCTGGCCCGCGGGACGGCATATGAAGAGCTTCTGGAGGACGACACCGGGGACAGCCGCGAGCGCTCGTAACCATAGCTGTCAGAGGCGACGGCCACTCGTCTGATCGGGCTGCGGTCTCGCAAGTAGTACGAGGCGGCCGTCGAGGGTGGTAGCGGGCGGCGCTCGTACGGGTCGATACTAGAGGAGAGCCTTGAGAGGGAGGAAGAGGGGGAGGGGGAGGTGGGATATAGCCGAGGCGGCGCTCTTCAAAATAGCTTGAGCCGTATGGCCGTGCTCTGTACTTCTCGTAATAGTCAACGCTGCTGTAGTGGTCTCGCTCGTAGGCCGATGCCCTCTCAGGATAGGAGCTCGGAAGCCTGCCACTGTACCGATCCCTGGCATCAGCGCTGTACTCCCGAGCAGAGCCATAGCTAGGCCTACGGCTCAGAGGGGGAGGCCCCCCCAGGTAACTGGACGCTCTGCTATACCCTAGCCCGCCCATGTAGTCGGATGCCGCAGCCCTGGGGGGCATCCCGTAGCCACTAGGGTATCCACCGCCACCCCTGCTGAAAACCCGTGGGAAGCCCCTGCCCCTCATTGGGCCGCCCCCGGGTCGGTCATCGCGGTCACTGTAGCTACCGCCATTCTGACCGCCGTTAGGGCAGTCTTTCGACCAGTGACCCTGTTTCCCACAGACATAGCAGCCGGTTTGAGCTCCCATTCCCGGGACCGTGCGCAGGCGACTGGTGGACAGTTGTACGCTCATCAGCTTGCCTTTTGAGGAGAGAGAAGAGACGCATGAGACGGTAGACTTCTGACACGCTCCACTGCTTCTTAACGACTAAAGTTATTTTCTTATTGCAAATACTTATATATTAGCATCAATTGGTTCACCTGCACTGTTACGTTGAAACCGAATAAAGGAACCACGGAAAAGACTCAACCTTATTGCCGTTACTTATTAATTGACCTCAAAATTAAACCAAAATGCTATCCAGCATCACGTTACGATCTTTATGCCATCTAAAAAGGAAGTGTATTCTGTAACTACGGAGAGCACAGACTATCTGCTCTCTTCTGCCTGCGGGTTCACCTTGGAAGGCTGTGTTGTCAAGCCCACTGATGGCCTCCATGGCATCATCCACAGACTCCATGTGGACAAAGGCGTAGTCCTTCACTATGTCAGCCTCAACCACAGGGCCGTAAGCCTCAAACTTGGTCTTCAGCTCCTCATTGGTGCAACCCTCTGGGATGTTACTGACATGCAGCTTGGTGGTTGACTTTGGTCTGCCGTGGCTCATCTCCACGTTCATCTGAGCCCCGTTGAGCTCATAGTGGTGGAGGTTCTTGATGGCCTCCTCCGCTTCGGCTTTGTCCTTCATGTGCACAAAGCCAAAGTTCTTGACAATATCACACTCAGAGATCTTTCCATACTCGGAGAATAGAGTGCGTAGCTCGTCCTGCGTGGTGCCGGAGGCGAGATTGCCAATGAAGATTTTCACCATCTTCAAATCAGAATGTTGTTATTCCTGGAAGAGGAGACAAGCAGTTTGTTTACCAAGTATATATCAAATATTTTTAGATTTCATTAAAGAACCACGTGTAGACTTAGCTTTGCAAGACAGACAAATTTCAAAAGTAGTAAGATATTATTATAAGCGTTCTTTAATACGGCAAGAGAATAATACGCCAGCAAGTTATCGGACGTAACATTAGCTAGTTAGCTAACGTTACTTCCGCAGCTAGCTGACCAGGCCAACTAGCAAACAGTTGTTTAACATTGATGACTTGCCATTTAATCATTCATGGCTAGCTATCAAGATTATATATAAATATTCATCTAGCTTCAGAGGTTGCATCTAAAGTTGAATTTACCGCACTTTAGCCAGCTAACGTTGGTTAGCTTGCTATGCTCAAAGCTAACTGTTTTAACTACAATTTAAATAAATAAATATATATATTTTGCGAAATCATGTGATTGAAAACTGGCTAACATTGGGCGATAGTCTGAAACCTCCAACTGATATTCAAATGGTGCTGATAACCTAGCCAGCTAAGTTAGTTTGGTAGCCATTTGCGTTAGTTAGTATGCTAACGTTACCGCTGATACTACAGTAGTTTTAGGAAGAAACGTTTGCACGGTATGGTGCTAACGTACCTAACTCGTTCCTAATTTTGGTCAAACAAACACGCCATGATAATATCGTACAGAATACCGTACTCCAAACACTAACAACTTGTTAAATAAAATTCACCAATAAATGAAATGTCCTCACCTGAACTATGAATTCAGCCGCCAATGAATGACTTCTGAAATGGCGTCGTGATGATTTTTCACCTTCTTCTTCTGTGGAATTATGGCGGTCCGCAAACATACCTTAGTACCAAAGACATAACAATGAGACAGATATTTCACCGGATGTATAAATCTCAAGCATCCGCTCGGCTTTTCCACTCACAACCACTTCTAAATTTGGTAGTGAGAATATGAGACGAGATGGATTTTTACCGATATTCTGCAAATGTTCTCATCGATGAAAGATTTGATCACAATACAGTTTTATGTTGCCAAAACTATATCTGTGGACTATGTTTTGTAGACTTCACCCTTTGCCAAAGTTGTTTTTTAAATTGCGTGGTTTAGATGTATGCTAAAACGGGCCAATTATCTTATAGTAATGGTGAAATGGTAACGGTATCTTTGTGTGCCTCTAGTAAGGTTCTTATTCTTTGATGTTTAACTTCGGTTGGCATCCAATAAATATTGCATTACTGCCACATACTAGATTGGAGTACAACTCTCCTATGCTTCCCTTGAAAAAATAAACAAATACCCTACCATCTAACGCTACACTCACAAAATAAAAAGAACACTCACCTACTCCACAATGCAAATCTATTTAGTCCTACCTCATGCCAACAACCTGAAAGGATGGGACATCACCACTTAACACACCCTGTAACTCTTCTGACGTCAAGTCTCATTCACTCCAATACAGTTGAAGTTGGAAGTTTACATACACTTAGGTTGGAGTCATTAAAACTCGTTTTTCAACCACTCCACACATTTCTTGCTGACAAACTATAGGTTTGGCAAGTCGGTTAGGACATGTACATTGTGCATGACACAAATCATTTTCCCAACATTTGTTTACAGACAGATGATTTCACTTATAATTCACAATATCCCAATTCCAGTGGGTCAGAAGTTTACATACACTAAATTGGCTGTGCCTTTAAACAGCTTGGAAAATTCCAGAAAATGATATCATGGCTTTAGAAGCTTCTGATAGGCTAATTTACATAATTTGAATCATTTGGATGTGTACCTGTGGATGTATTTCAAGGCCATACCTTCAAACTCAGTGCCTCTTTGCTTGACATCATGGGAAAATCAAAAAGAAATCAGCCAAGACCTCAGACAAAAATTGTAAACCTCCACAAGTCTGGTTCATCCTTGGGAGCATTTTCTAAACGACCGTAGTTATTTGTACAAACAATAATAGGCAAGTATAAACACCATTGGACCACACAGCCGTCATACCGCTCAGGAAGGAGACGCGTTCTGTCTCCTAGAGATGAATGTACTTTGGTGCAAAAAGTGCAAATCAATCCCAGAACAACAGCAAATGACCTTGTAAAGATGCTGAAGGAAACAGGTACAAAAGTACCTATATCCACAGTAAAACGAGTCCTATAATCGACATACCCTGAAAGGCCGCTCAGCAAGGAAGAAGCCACTGCTCCAAAACCGCCATTAAAAAAGCCAGACAACGGTTTTCAATTGCACATGGGGACAAAGATTGTACTTTTTGGAGAAATGTCCTCTGGTCTGATGAAATAAAAATAGAACTGTTTGGCCATAATGACCATCGTAATGTTTGGAGGAAAAAGGGGAGGCTAGTAAGCCGAGGAACACCATCCCATCCGTGAAGCACGGGGGTGGCAGCATCATGTTGTGTGGGTGCTTTGCTGCAGGAAGGACTGGTGCACTTCACAAAATAGAAAAACAATGTGGGAAGCTTGTGGAAGGCTACCCAAAATGTTTGACCCAGGTTAAACAATTTAAAGGCAATGCTACCAAATACTAATTGAGTGTATGTAAAATTCTGACACACTGGGAATGTAATGAAAGAAATAAAAGCAGAAATAAATCATTCTGAACTATTATTGTCCCATAGTTGACGCTGGAGAGGCGAAGCAGGTACGGGGAGTCAAACATTTAATGAGGAACGGACATGGAAAGAGACAGGAACAGCATCAGCACACAGGTAACAAAGACAAAAACAATTAATGCATCAGCAGGGAACAGAGCAGGGTAACTGACAAATATAGGGGAAGTAATAAACAGGTGATGAGTGAGTCCAGGTGAGTCCAATATCGCTGATGTGCTTGATGAGAGAAGGCAGGTGTGCGTAATTGATGATGGCAGGAGTGCGTGATGCAGGGCAGCCTGGCGCCCTCGAGCTCCAGGGGGGGAAGAGCGGGAGCAGCCGTGGCAATTATTCTGACATTTCACATTCTTAAAATAAAGTGGCGATCCTAACTGACCTAAGATAGGGAATTTTTACTTGGAATAAATGTCATTAATTGTGAAAAACTGAGTAGAAATGTATTTGGCTAAGGTGTATGTAAACTTCCGACTTCAATTGTAACTCTAACACTACATGACCAAAAGTATGTGGACACCTGCTCGTCAAATATCTCATGGGCTTTAATATGGAGTTGGTCCCCCCTTTGCTGCTACAACAGCCTCCACTCTTCTGGGAAGGCTTTCCACTAGATTTTGGAACATTGCTGCGGGGACTTGCTTCCATTCAGCCACAAGAGCATCAGTGAGGTTGGGCACTGATTTTGGGCTATTATGCCTGGCTTGCAGTCGGCATTCCAGTTCACCCCAAAGGTGTTCGATGGGGTTGAGGTCAGGGTTCTATGCAGGCCAGTCAAGTTCTTCCACACTGATCTCGACAGACCATTTCTGTGTGGACATTGCTTTGTGCATGGTGGCATTGTCATGCTAAAACAGGAAAGGCCTTCCCCAAACTGTTGCCACAAAGTCGGAAGCAAAGAATTGTCTAGGATGTAGCGTTAAGATTTCCCTTCACTGGAACTAAGGGACCTAGCCCGAACCATGAAAACAGCCCCAGGCCATTATTCCTCCTCCACCAAACTTTACAGTTGGCACTATGCATTCGGGCAGGTAGCGTTCTTTTAGCATCTGCCAAACCCACATCCGTCCATCGGACTGCCAGATGGTGAAGCATGATTCATCACTCTAGAGAACGCGTTTCAACTGCTCCAAAGTCCAATGGCGGCAAGCTTTACACAACTCCAGCCGAAGCTTGACATTGTGCATGGTGAACTTCGGCTTGTGTGAGGCCGATTGACCATGGAAACCCATTTCATGAAGCTCCCAACGAATAGTTATTGTGCTGACGCTTCCAGAGGCAGTTTGGGACTTGGTAGTGAGTGTTGCAACCGAGGACAGATGATTACAACGCACTACGCACTTCAGCACTCAGTGGTCCCATTCTGTGAGCTTGTGTGGCCTACCACTTCGTGGCGGAGCCGTTGTTGCTCCTAGACATTTCAACTTCACAATAACATCACTACCAGTTGTCCGGGGCAACTCATGCAGGGCAGAAAATTTGCGAACTGACTTGTTGTAAAGGTGGCATCCTATGACGGTGCCACATTGAAAGTCACTGAGCTCTTCAGTAAGGCCATTCTACAGCCAATGTTTGTCTATGGAGATCGCATGGCGGTGTGTTCGATTTTACGCACCTGTCAGCAACCGGTGTGGCTGAAATAGTCGAATACACAAATTTGAAGGGGTGTCCACATACATTTGTGTGTATATACTGTATATTCATTGCGGGAAAGGGGAGAGTTAAAAGCATAATATACAATACAAAAATAAAATAAAATAAATCCCCACCCCACTCCTTCAGTGATGATATAAATCACATCCCTACACAGGCTCATGTGTCTGTGTTGACCGAACATTAATCGACAGGATTCCTTGTAATGCCCCAAAAAACGTTCAGCCGCACTCACAAGGATGCCTATTTTCTCTGATTTCTTCTTTGTTTGCGCTGTGCAGTTTATAACCAATGCAATAAACGATACTAAGTCCACCTTTTTAACATGCAATGTGCCAGGGTCCTATTGGCGAGTAACATTTACTGATGTCTCTAATCCAACTACCATGGTTTCTTCAACTTTACTCCCTTGTTCCACTCTTCTCACCCCCTCCAGGTAGGAGACATGCTGGACAACCCTTATTCTTGTCACCTCAGTCTCCTTCACCCTAACAGGGCACTCCATGAATTCTGGTACATGCTCACCACCACAATTGCAGCATTTTGCCTCTACTGGCATATGATACTCCTCCCGTCTACATACACTTGACAAATGTCCGAAAGTACATTTATCACACTGCAAGAGGTTTGGGCATGAAGGCTCTTACAGGATATCACACATAACCCAAATATACGTACAAAGGGCGAGACTCTTCAAATAACAAAATAATGGGCTGCCTCACACCATTCACCATACAGATCAGTCGGCGTGAACTAACCACTGGGCTGCCTCACACCATTCACCATACAGATCAGTCGGCGTGAACTAACCACTGGGCTGCCTCACACCATACAGATCAGTCGGCGTGAACTAACCACTGGGCTGCCTCACACTATACAGATCAGTCAGCGTGAACTAACCACTGGGCTTCCTCACACCATTCACCATACAGATCAGTCGGCGTGAACTAACCACTGGGCTGCCTCACACCATTCACCATACGGATCAGTCGGCGTGAACTAACCACTGGGCTGCCTCACACCATACATATCAGTCGGCGTGAACAAACCACTGGGCTTCCTCACACCATTCACCATACAGATCAGTCAGTGTGTACTAACCACTGGGCTGCCTCACACCATTCACCATACGGATCAGTCGGCGTGTACTAACCACTGGGCTGCCTCACACCGTTCGGATCAGTCGGCGTGAACTAAAGAGCACCCAGAGGCCCTTAAACAGTGGCCCCTCAAGAGCACCCAGAGGCCCTTAAACAGTCCCCAGAGGCCCCTCAAGAGCACCCAGAGTCCCTTAAACAGTGGCCCCTCAAGAGCACCCAGAGGCCCTTAAACAGTCCCCAGAGGCCCCTTAAGAGCTCCCAGAGGCCCTTAAACAGTCCCCAGAGGCCCCTCAAGAGCACCCAGAGGCCCTTGAACAGTCCCCAGAGGGACTGTGTTATGTGTTATGTTGTTTAGTAAAGATGACATAGAAGTCACCCGAGTCTCTGATCTCTGTACTGGAGCTGGTATAACTTAATGTACAAAGCACATTCAGCTTGTCAGTATGTCTATATGGTATAGTCTGTCTCCATTCTCATGAGGAAAGTAAATAGCATTATAAATCAGGATAGGTAGTAACTGGATATATATGCTCAATTAAATAATATAATTACAAAGTTATAACATTTATCACCACAATTGTAACAGTACATGACATACATAACAAGTATGTTGTTCAATGCAACAATATCAGTAGCTTGTCTCAAATATAGCATGAAGCAAAAAGTGTTACAACACGTGCTGGTACCACTTTATGTAATATTTCTTACGATCTTCAAAAATGAAATATGTTTGTGTTCAACGTGTGCCTTGCACAAACGTGTGTGTTTGTATTCAGTGTGCGACTGTCAAACCTCAGATGGACAAAAAAAACACTGGTGGGCGGGGTCAAATGTGGGCGGAGTCCCCACATTGAACCAGGCCCCGAACTGCACGCTGTGATTGACGTTCCGTTTATGCAGTACAGTTGATAACCATGGCTATGAACGCTAAGACGCCAACCTTAGTAAAACATATATTATTCTTTAGTATCATGGCATTCACATATTATATTTGTGCATGCTGCCACCTACTGTGCAGTGGTGTGTTGTCGATAACATGTCGATAGCATTTTGTGATACAAAAATAAGGGGAAAGGGAAAAAATCTCCACCAACTAACCCTACATCTATATAGAGCTACTACATACCACCAACTAACCCTACATCTATATAAAGCTACTACATACCACCAACTAACCCTACATCTATATAGAGCTACTACATACCAACAACTAACCCTACATCTATATAGAGCTACTACATACCAACAACTAACTCTACATCTATATAGAGCTACTACATACCACCAACTAACCCTACATCTATATAGAGCTACTACATACCAACAACTAACCCTACATCTATATAGAGCTACTACATACCACCAACTAACCCTACATCTATATAGAGCTACTACATACCACCAACTAACCCTACATCTATATAGAGCTACTACATACCACCAACTAACCCTACATCTATATAGAGCTACTACATACCAACAACAAACCCTACATCTATATAGAGCTACTACATACCACCAACTAACCCTACATCTATATAGAGCTACTACATACCACCAACTAACCCTACATCTATATAGAGCTACTACATACCAACAACTAACCCAACATCTATACAGCACTACTACATACCACCAACTAACCCTACATCTATATAGAGCTACTACCTACCACCAACTAACCCTACATCTATACAGCACCACTACACATCACCAACTAACCCTACATCTATACAGCACTACTACATACCACCAACTAACCCTACATCTATATAGAGCTACTACATACCACCAACTAACCCTACATCTATACAGCACTACTACATACCACCAACTAACCCTACATCTATATAGAGCTACTACATACCAACAACAAACCCTACATCTATATAGAGCTACTACATACCAACACATAACCCTACATCTATATAGAGCTACTACATACCAACACATAACCCTACATCTATATAGAGCTACTACATACCACCAACTAACCCTACATCTATATAGAGCTACTACATACCAACAACTAACCCTACATCTATATAGAGCTACTACATACCAACAACTAACCCTACATCTATATAGAGCTACTACATACCACCAACTAACCCTACATCTATATAGAGCTACTACATACCAACAACTAACCCTACATCTATATAGAGCTACTACATACCAACAACTAACCCTACATCTATATAGAGCTACTACATACCACCAACTAACCCTACATCTATACAGAGCTACTACATACCACTAACTAACCCTAAATCTACTGCATATAGCACTACTACATACCACCAACTAACCCTACATCTATATAGAGCTACTACATACCACCAACTAACCCTACATCTATATAGAGCTACTACATACCACCAACTAACCCTACATCTATATAGAGCTACTACATACCAACAACAAACCCTACATCTATATAGAGCTACTACATACCAACAACTAACCCTACATCTATATAGAGCTACTACATACCAACAACTAACCCTACATCTATATAGAGCTACTACATACCACCAACTAACCCAACATCTATACAGCACTACTACATACCACCAACTAACCCTACATCTATATAGAGCTACTACCTACCACCAACTAACCCTACATCTATACAGCACTACTACATACCACCAACTAACCATACATCTATACAGAGCTACTACATACCACCAACTAACCCTAAATCTACTGCATATAGCACTACTACATACCACCAACTAACCCTACATCTATACAGCACTACTACATACCACCAACTAACCCTACATCTATACAGCACCACTACACATCACCAACTAACCCTACATCTATACAGCACTACTACATACCACCAACTAACCCTACATCTATACAGAGCTACTACATACATACCACCAACTAACCCTACATCTATATAGAGCTACTACCTACCACCAACTAACCCTACATCTATACAACACTACTACATACCACCAACTAACCCTACATCTATACAGAGCTACTACATACCACCAATTAACCCTAAATCTACTGCATATAGCACTACTACATACCACCAACTAACCCTACATCTATACAGCACTACTACATACCACCAACTAACCCTACATCTATATATAGCTACTACATACCACCAACTAACCCTACATCTATACAGCACTACTACACCAACACCAACTAACCCTACATCTATACAGAGCTACTACATACCACCAACTAACCCTAAATCTACTGCATATAGCACTACTACATACACCAACTAACCCTACATCTAACAGCACTAACCCACCAACTAACCCTACATCTATATAGAGCTACTACATACCACCAACTAACCCTACATCTATATAGAGCTACTACATACCACCAACTAACCCTACATCTATATAGAGCTACTACATACCAACAACAAACCCTACATCTATATAGAGCTACTACATACCAACAAATAACCCTACATCTATATAGAGCTACTACATACCAACAACTAACTCTACATCTATATAGAGCTACTACAACCACCAACTAACCCTACATCTATATAGAGCTACTACATACCAACAACTAACCCTACATCTATATAGAGCTACTACATACCAACAAATAACCCTACATCATTATAGAGCTACTACATACCACCAACTAACCCTACATCTATATAGAGCTACTACATACCACCAACTAACCCTACATCTATATAGAGCTACTACATACCAACAACTAACCCTACATCTATATAGATCTACTACATACCAACTAACCCAACAGCTATACAGCACTACTACATACCACCAACTAACCCTACATCTATATAGAGCTACTACCTACCACCAACTAACCCTACACCTATACAGCACTACTACAAACCACCAACTAACCCTACATCTATACAGAGCTACTACATACCACCAACTAACCCTAAATCTACTGCATATAGCACTACTACATACCACCAACTAGCCCTACATCTATACAGCACTACTACATACCACCAACTAACCCTACATCTATATAGAGCTACTACATACCAACAACTAACCCTACATCTATACAGCACCACTACACATCACCAACTAACCCTACATCTATACAGCACTACTACATACCACCAACTAACCCTACATCTATATAGCACTACTACATACCACCAACTAGCCCTACATCTATACAGCACTACTACATACCACCAACTAACCCTACATCTATATAGAGCTACTACATACCAACAACTAACCCTACATCTATACAGCACCACTACACATCACCAACTAACCCTACATCTATACAGCACTACTACATACCACCAACTAACCCTACATCTATATAGAGCTACTACATACCACCAACTAACCCTACATCTATACAGAGCTACTACATACCACCAACTAACCCTAAATCTACTGCATATAGCACTACTACATACCACCAACTAACCCTACATCTATATAGAGCTACTACATACCAACAACTAACCCTACATCTATATAGAGCTACTACATACCACCAACTAACCCTACATCTATATAGAGCTACTACATACCACCAACTAACCCTACATCTATATAGAGCTACTACATACCAACAACAAACCCTACATCTATATAGAGCTACTACATACCAACAAATAACCCTACATCTATATAGAGCTACTACATACCACCAACTAACCCTACATCTATATAGAGCTACTACATACCACCAACTAACCCTACATCTATATAGAGCTACTACATACCAACAACAAACCCTACATCTATATAGAGCTACTACATACCACCAACTAACCCTACATCTATATAGAGCTACTACATACCACCAACTAACCCTACATCTATATAGAGCTACTACATACCACCAACTAACCCTACATCTATATAGAGCTACTACATACCACCAACTAACCCTACATCTATATAGAGCTACTACATACCACCAACTAACCCTACATCTATATAGAGCTACTACATACCAACAACAAACCCTACATCTATATAGAGCTACTACATACCAACAACTAACCCTACATCTATATAGAGCTACTACATACCAACAACTAATCCTACATCTATATTGAGCTACTACATACCACCAACTAACCCAACATCTATACAGCACTACTACATACCACCAACTAACGCTACATCTATATAGAGCTACTACCTACCACCAACTAACCCTACATCTATACAGCACTACTACATACCACCAACTAACCCTACATCTATACAGAGCTACTACATACCACCAACTAACCCTAAATCTACTGCATATAGCACTACTACATACCACCAACTAACCCTACATCTATACAGCACTACTACATACCACCAACTAACCCTACATCTATACAGCACCACTACACATCACCAACTAACCCTACATCTATACAGCACTACTACATACCACCAACTAACCCTACATCTATACAGAGCTACTACATACCACCAACTAACCCTACATCTATATAGAGCTACTACCTACCACCAACTAACCCTACATCTATACAGCACTACTACATACCACCAACTAACCCTACATCTATACAGAGCTACTACATACCACCAACTAACCCTAAATCTACTGCATATAGCACTACTACATACCACCAACTAACCCTACATCTATACAGCACTACTACATACCACCAACTAACCCTACATCTATATAGAGCTACTACATACCACCAACTAACCCTACATCTATACAGCACTACTACATACCACCAACTAACCCTACATCTATACAGAGCTACTACATACCACCAACTAACCCTAAATCTACTGCATATAGCACTACTACATACCACCAACTAACCCTACATCTATATAGAGCTACTACATACCAACAACTAACCCTACATCTATATAGAGCTACTACATACCACCAACTAACCCTACATCTATATAGAGCTACTACATACCAACAACAAACCCTACATCTATATAGAGCTACTACATACCAACAAATAACCCTACATCTATATAGAGCTACTACATACCACCAACTAACCCTACATCTATATAGAGCTACTACCTACCACCAACTAACCCTACATCTATACAGCACTACTACATACCACCAACTAACCCTAAATCTACTGCATATAGCACTACTACATACCACCAACTAACCCTACATCTATACAGCACTACTACATACCACCAACTAACCCTACATCTATACAGCACCACTACACATCAACAACTAACCCTACATCTATATAGAGCTACTACATACCACCAACTAACCCTACATCTATATAGAGCTACTACATACCAACAACTAACCCTACATCTATACAGCACTACTACATACCACCAACTAACCCTACATCTATACAGCACTACTACATATCACCAACTAACCCTACATCTATACAGCACCACTACATACCACCAACTAACCCTAAATCTACTGCATATAGCACTACTACATACCACCAACTAACCCTACATCTATACAGCACTACTACATACCACCAACTAACCCTACATCTATATAGAGCTACTACATACCACCAACTAACCCTACATCTATACAGCACTACTACATACCACCAACAAACCCTACATCTATATAGAGCTACTACATACCAACAAATAACCCTACATCTATATAGAGCTACTACATACCACCAACTAACCCTACATCTATATAGAGCTACTACCTACCACCAACTAACCCTACATCTATATAGAGCTACTACATACCACCAACTAACCCTACATCTATATAGAGCTACTACATACCACCAACTAACCCTACATCTATATAGAGCTACTACATACCACCAACTAACCCTACATCTATATAGAGCTACTACATACCAACAACAAACCCTACATCTATATAGAGCTACTACATACCAACAACTAACCCTACATCTATATAGAGCTACTACATACCAACAACTAATCCTACATCTATATTGAGCTACTACATACCACCAACTAACCCAACATCTATACAGCACTACTACATACCACCAACTAACGCTACATCTATATAGAGCTACTACCTACCACCAACTAACCCTACATCTATACAGCACTACTACATACCACCAACTAACCCTACATCTATACAGAGCTACTACATACCACCAACTAACCCTAAATCTACTGCATATAGCACTACTACATACCACCAACTAACCCTACATCTATACAGCACTACTACATACCACCAACTAACCCTACATCTATACAGCACCACTACACATCACCAACTAACCCTACATCTATACAGCACTACTACATACCACCAACTAACCCTACATCTATACAGAGCTACTACATACCACCAACTAACCCTACATCTATATAGAGCTACTACCTACCACCAACTAACCCTACATCTATACAGCACTACTACATACCACCAACTAACCCTACATCTATACAGAGCTACTACATACCACCAACTAACCCTAAATCTACTGCATATAGCACTACTACATACCACCAACTAACCCTACATCTATACAGCACTACTACATACCACCAACTAACCCTACATCTATATAGAGCTACTACATACCACCAACTAACCCTACATCTATACAGCACTACTACATACCACCAACTAACCCTACATCTATACAGAGCTACTACATACCACCAACTAACCCTAAATCTACTGCATATAGCACTACTACATACCACCAACTAACCCTACATCTATATAGAGCTACTACATACCAACAACTAACCCTACATCTATATAGAGCTACTACATACCACCAACTAACCCTACATCTATATAGAGCTACTACATACCAACAACAAACCCTACATCTATATAGAGCTACTACATACCAACAAATAACCATACATCTATATAGAGCTACTACATACCACCAACTAACCCTACATCTATATAGAGCTACTACCTACCACCAACTAACCCTACATCTATACAGCACTACTACATACCACCAACTAACCCTAAATCTACTGCATATAGCACTACTACATACCACCAACTAACCCTACATCTATACAGCACTACAACATACCACCAACTAACCCTACATCTATACAGCACCACTACACATCAACAACTAACCCTACATCTATATAGAGCTACTACATACCACCAACTAACCCTACATCTATATAGAGCTACTACATACCAACAACTAACCCTACATCTATACAGCACTACTACATACCACCAACTAACCCTACATCTATACAGCACTACTACATACCACCAACTAACCCTACATCTATATAGAGCTACTACATACCACCAACTAACCCTACATCTATACAGCACTACTACATACCACCAACTAACCCTACATCTATACAGAGCTACTACATACCACCAACTAACCCTAAATCTACTGCATATAGCACTACTACATACCACCAACTAACCCTACATCTATACAGCACTACTACACATCACCAACTAACCCTACATCTATACAGCACTACTACATACCACCAACTAACCCTACATCTATATAGAGCTACTACATACCACCAACTAACCCTACATCTATACAGAGCTACTACATACCACCAACTAACCCTAAATCTACTGCATATAGCACTACTACATACCACCAACTAACCCTACATCTATACAGCACTACTACATACCACCAACTAACCCTACATCTATATAGAGCTACTACATACCACCAACTAACCCTACATCTATACAGCACTACTACATACCACCAACTAACCCTACATCTATACAGAGCTACTACATACCACCAACTAACCCTAAATCTACTGCATATAGCACTACTACATACCACCAACTAACCCTACATCTATACAGCACTACTACACATCACCAACTAACCCTACATCTATACAGCACTACTACATACCACCAACTAACCCTACATCTATATAGAGCTACTACATACCACCAACTAACCCTACATCTATACAGAGCTACTACAGACCACCAACTAACCCTAAATCTACTGCATATAGCACCACTACACATCACCAACTAACCCTACATCTATACAGCACTACTACATACCACCAACTAACCCTACATCTATATAGAGCTACTACATACCACCAACTAACCCTACATCTATACAGAGCTACTACATACCACCAACTAACCCTAAATCTACTGCATATAGCACTACTACATACCACCAACTAACCCTACATCTATATAGAGCTACTACATACCAACAACTAACCCTACATCTATATAGAGCTACTACATACCACCAACTAACCCTACATCTATATAGAGCTACTACATACCACCAACTAACCCTACATCTATATAGAGCTACTACATACCAACAACAAACCCTACATCTATATAGAGCTACTACATACCAACAAATAACCCTACATCTATATAGAGCTACTACATACCACCAACTAACCCTACATCTATATAGAGCTACTACATACCACCAACTAACCCTACATCTATATAGAGCTACTACATACCAACAACAAACCCTACATCTATATAGAGCTACTACATACCACCAACTAACCCTACATCTATACAGCACTACTACATACCACCAACTAACCCTACATCTATACAGAGCTACTACATATCACCAACTAACCCTAAATCTACTGCATATAGCACTACTACATACCACCAACTAACCCTACATCTATACAGCACTACTACATACCACCAACTAACCCTACATCTATACAGCACCACTACACATCACCAACTAACCCTACATCTATACAGCACTACTACATACCACCAACTAACCCTACATCTATACAGAGCTACTACATACCACCAACTAACCCTACATCTATATAGAGCTACTACCTACCACCAACTAACCCTACATCTATACAGCACTACTACATACCACCAACTAACCCTACATCTATACAGAGCTACTACATACCACCAACTAACCCTAAATCTACTGCATATAGCACTACTACATACCACCAACTAACCCTACATCTATACAGCACTACTACATACCACCAACTAACCCTACATCTATATAGAGCTACTACATACCACCAACTAACCCTACATCTATACAGCACTACTACATACCACCAACTAACCCTACATCTATACAGAGCTACTACATACCACCAACTAACCCTAAATCTACTGCATATAGCACTACTACATACCACCAACTAACCCTACATCTATATAGAGCTACTACATACCACCAACTAACCCTACATCTATATAGAGCTACTACATACCACCAACTAACCCTACATCTATATAGAGCTACTACATACCAACAACAAACCCTACATCTATATAGAGCTACTACATACCAACAAATAACCCTACATCTATATAGAGCTACTACATACCACCAACTAACCCTACATCTATATAGAGCTACTACCTACCACCAACTAACCCTACATCTATACAGCACTACTACATACCACCAACTAACCCTAAATCTACTGCATATAGCACTACTACATACCACCAACTAACCCTACATCTATACAGCACTACTACATACCACCAACTAACCCTACATCTATACAGCACCACTACACATCAACAACTAACCCTACATCTATATAGAGCTACTACATACCACCAACTAACCCTACATCTATATAGAGCTACTACATACCAACAACTAACCCTACATCTATACAGCACTACTACATATCACCAACTAAGCCTACATCTATACAGCACCACTACATACCACCAACTAACCCTACATCTATACAGCACTACTACATACCACCAACAAACCCTACATCTATATAGAGCTACTACATACCAACAAATAACCCTACATCTATATAGAGCTACTACATACCACCAACTAACCCTACATCTATATAGAGCTACTACCTACCACCAACTAACCCTACATCTATATAGAGCTACTACATACCACCAACTAACCCTACATCTATATAGAGCTACTACATACCACCAACTAACCCTACATCTATATAGAGCTACTACATACCACCAACTAACCCTACATCTATATAGAGCTACTACATACCAACAACAAACCCTACATCTATATAGAGCTACTACATACCAACAACTAACCCTACATCTATATAGAGCTACTACATACCACCAACTAACCCTACATCTATATAGAGCTACTACATACCACCAACTAACCCTACATCTATATAGAGCTACTACATACCACCAACTAACCCTACATCTATATAGAGCTACTACATACCAACAACAAACCCTACATCTATATAGAGCTACTACATACCAACAACTAACCCTACATCTATATAGAGCTACTACCTACCACCAACTAACCCTACATCTATACAGCACTACTACATACCACCAACTAACCCTACATCTATACAGAGCTACTACATACCACCAACTAACCCTAAATCTACTGCATATAGCACTACTACATACCACCAACTAACCCTACATCTATACAGCACTACTACATACCACCAACTAACCCTACATCTATACAGCACCACTACACATCACCAACTAACCCTACATCTATACAGCACTACTACATACCACCAACTAACCCTACATCTATACAGAGCTACTACATACCACCAACTAACCCTACATCTATATAGAGCTACTACCTACCACCAACTAACCCTACATCTATACAGCACTACTACATACCACCAACTAACCCTACATCTATACAGAGCTACTACATACCACCAACTAACCCTAAATCTACTGCATATAGCACTACTACATACCACCAACTAACCCTACATCTATACAGCACTACTACATACCACCAACTAACCCTACATCTATATAGAGCTACTACATACCACCAACTAACCCTACATCTATACAGCACTACTACATACCACCAACTAACCCTACATCTATACAGAGCTACTACATACCACCAACTAACCCTAAATCTACTGCATATAGCACTACTACATACCACCAACTAACCCTACATCTATATAGAGCTACTACATACCAACAACTAACCCTACATCTATATAGAGCTACTACATACCACCAACTAACCCTACATCTATATAGAGCTACTACATACCAACAACAAACCCTACATCTATATAGAGCTACTACATACCAACAAATAACCCTACATCTATATAGAGCTACTACATACCACCAACTAACCCTACATCTATATAGAGCTACTACCTACCACCAACTAACCCTACATCTATACAGCACTACTACATACCACCAACTAACCCTAAATCTACTGCATATAGCACTACTACATACCACCAACTAACCCTACATCTATACAGCACTACTACATACCACCAACTAACCCTACATCTATACAGCACCACTACACATCAACAACTAACCCTACATCTATACAGCACTACTACATACCACCAACTAACCCTACATCTATATAGAGCTACTACATACCAACAACTAACCCTACATCTATACAGCACTACTACATACCACCAACTAACCCTACATCTATACAGCACTACTACATATCACCAACTAACCCTACATCTATACAGCACCACTACATACCACCAACTAACCCTAAATCTACTGCATATAGCACTACTACATACCACCAACTAACCCTACATCTATACAGCACTACTACATACCACCAACTAACCCTACATCTATATAGAGCTACTACATACCACCAACTAACCCTACATCTATACAGCACTACTACATACCACCAACTAACCCTACATCTATACAGAGCTACTACATACCACCAACTAACCCTAAATCTACTGCATATAGCACTACTACATACCACCAACTAACCCTAGATCTATATAGAGCTACTACATACCAACAACTAACCCTACATCTATATAGAGCTACTACATACCAACAACTTACCCTACATCTATATGGAGCTACTACATACCAACAACTAACTCTACATCTATATAGAGCTACTACATACCACCAACTAACCCTACATCTATATAGAGCTACTACATACCAACAACTAACCCTACATCTATATAGAGCTACTACATACCACCAACTAACCCTACATCTATATAGAGCTACTACATACCACCAACTAACCCTACATCTATATAGAGCTACTACATACCACCAACTAACCCTACATCTATATAGAGCTACTACATACCAACAAATAACCCTACATCATTATAGAGCTACTACATACCACCAACTAACCCTACATCTATATAGAGCTACTACATACCAACAACTAACCCTACATCTATATAGATCTACTACATACCACCAACTAACCCAACAGCTATACAGCACTACTACATACCACCAACTAACCCTACATCTATATAGAGCTACTACCTACCACCAACTAACCCTACATCTATACAGCACTACTACAAACCACCAACTAACCCTACATCTATACAGAGCTACTACATACCACCAACTAACCCTAAATCTACTGCATATAGCACTACTACATACCACCAACTAGCCCTACATCTATACAGCACTACTACATACCACCAACTAACCCTACATCTATATAGAGCTACTACATACCAACAACTAACCCTACATCTATACAGCACCACTACACATCACCAACTAACCCTACATCTATACAGCACTACTACATACCACCAACTAACCCTACATCTATATAGCACTACTACATACCACCAACTAGCCCTACATCTATACAGCACTACTACATACCACCAACTAACCCTACATCTATATAGAGCTACTACATACCAACAACTAACCCTACATCTATACAGCACCACTACACATCACCAACTAACCCTACATCTATACAGCACTACTACATACCACCAACTAACCCTACATCTATATAGAGCTACTACATACCACCAACTAACCCTACATCTATACAGAGCTACTACATACCACCAACTAACCCTAAATCTACTGCATATAGCACTACTACATACCACCAACTAACCCTACATCTATATAGAGCTACTACATACCAACAACTAACCCTACATCTATATAGAGCTACTACATACCACCAACTAACCCTACATCTATATAGAGCTACTACATACCACCAACTAACCCTACATCTATATAGAGCTACTACATACCAACAACTAACCCTACATCTATATAGAGCTACTACATACCAACAAATAACCCTACATCATTATAGAGCTACTACATACCACCAACTAACCCTACATCTATATAGAGCTACTACATACCAACAACTAACCCTACATCTATATAGATCTACTACATACCACCAACTAACCCAACAGCTATACAGCACTACTACATACCACCAACTAACCCTACATCTATATAGAGCTACTACCTACCACCAACTAACCCTACATCTATACAGCACTACTACAAACCACCAACTAACCCTACATCTATACAGAGCTACTACATACCACCAACTAACCCTAAATCTACTGCATATAGCACTACTACATACCACCAACTAGCCCTACATCTATACAGCACTACTACATACCACCAACTAACCCTACATCTATATAGAGCTACTACATACCAACAACTAACCCTACATCTATACAGCACCACTACACATCACCAACTAACCCTACATCTATACAGCACTACTACATACCACCAACTAACCCTACATCTATATAGCACTACTACATACCACCAACTAGCCCTACATCTATACAGCACTACTACATACCACCAACTAACCCTACATCTATATAGAGCTACTACATACCAACAACTAACCCTACATCTATACAGCACCACTACACATCACCAACTAACCCTACATCTATACAGCACTACTACATACCACCAACTAACCCTACATCTATATAGAGCTACTACATACCACCAACTAACCCTACATCTATACAGAGCTACTACATACCACCAACTAACCCTAAATCTACTGCATATAGCACTACTACATACCACCAACTAACCCTACATCTATATAGAGCTACTACATACCAACAACTAACCCTACATCTATATAGAGCTACTACATACCACCAACTAACCCTACATCTATATAGAGCTACTACATACCACCAACTAACCCTACATCTATATAGAGCTACTACATACCAACAAGAAACCCTACATCTATATAGAGCTACTACATACCAACAAATAACCCTACATCTATATAGAGCTACTACATACCACCAACTAACCCTACATCTATATAGAGCTACTACATACCACCAACTAACCCTACATCTATATAGAGCTACTACATACCAACAACAAACCCTACATCTATATAGAGCTACTACATACCACCAACTAACCCTACATCTATATAGAGCTACTACATACCACCAACTAACCCTACATCTATATAGAGCTACTACATACCACCAACTAACCCTACATCTATATAGAGCTACTACATACCACCAACTAACCCTACATCTATATAGAGCTACTACATACCAACAACAAACCCTACATCTATATAGAGCTACTACATACCAACAACTAACCCTACATCTATATAGAGCTACTACATACCAACAACTAATCCTACATCTATATTGAGCTACTACATACCACCAACTAACCCAACATCTATACAGCACTACTACATACCACCAACTAACGCTACATCTATATAGAGCTACTACATACCACCAACTAACCCTACATCTATACAGCACTACTACATACCACCAACTAACCCTACATCTATACAGAGCTACTACATACCACCAACTAACCCTAAATCTACTGCATATAGCACTACTACATACCACCAACTAACCCTACATCTATACAGCACTACTACATACCACCAACTAACCCTACATCTATACAGAGCTACTACATACCACCAACTAACCCTAAATCTACTGCATATAGCACTACTACATACCACCAACTAACCCTACATCTATACAGCACTACTACATACCACCAACTAACCCTACATCTATACAGCACCACTACACATCACCAACTAACCCTACATCTATACAGCACTACTACATACCACCAACTAACCCTACATCTATACAGAGCTACTACATACCACCAACTAACCCTACATCTATATAGAGCTACTACCTACCACCAACTAACCCTACATCTATACAGCACTACTACATACCACCAACTAACCCTACATCTATACAGAGCTACTACATACCACCAACTAACCCTAAATCTACTGCATATAGCACTACTACATACCACCAACTAACCCTACATCTATACAGCACTACTACATACCACCAACTAACCCTACATCTATATAGAGCTACTACATACCACCAACTAACCCTACATCTATACAGCACTACTACATACCACCAACTAACCCTACATCTATACAGAGCTACTACATACCACCAACTAACCCTAAATCTACTGCATATAACACTACTACATACCACCAACTAACCCTACATCTATATAGAGCTACTACATACCAACAACTAACCCTACATCTATATAGAGCTACTACATATCACCAACTAACCCTACATCTATATAGAGCTACTACATACCAACAACAAACCCTACATCTATATAGAGCTACTACATACCAACAAATAACCCTACATCTATATAGAGCTACTACATACCACCAACTAACCCTACATCTATATAGAGCTACTACCTACCACCAACTAACCCTACATCTATACAGCACTACTACATACCACCAACTAACCCTAAATCTACTGCATATAGCACTACTACATACCACCAACTAACCCTACATCTATACAGCACTACTACATACCACCAACTAACCCTACATCTATACAGCACCACTACACATCAACAACTAACCCTACATCTATACAGCGCTACTACATACCACCAACTAACCCTACATCTATATAGAGCTACTACATACCACCAACTAACCCTACATCTATACAGCACTACTACATACCACCAACTAACCCTACATCTATACAGCACTACTACATATCACCAACTAACCCTACATCTATACAGCACCACTACATACCACCAACTAACCCTAAATCTACTGCATATAGCACTACTACATACCACCAACTAACCCTACATCTATACAGCACTACTACATACCACCAACTAACCCTACATCTATATAGAGCTACTACATACCACCAACTAACCCTACATCTATACAGCACTACTACATACCACCAACTAACCCTACATCTATACAGAGCTACTACATACCACCAACTAACCCTAAATCTACTGCATATAGCACTACTACATACCACCAACTAACCCTAGATCTATATAGAGCTACTACATACCAACAACTAACCCTACATCTATATAGAGCTACTACATACCAACAACTTACCCTACATCTATATGGAGCTACTACATACCAACAACTAACTCTACATCTATATAGAGCTACTACATACCACCAACTAACCCTACATCTATATAGAGCTACTACATACCAACAACTAACCCTACATCTATATAGAGCTACTACATACCACCAACTAACCCTACATCTATATAGAGCTACTACATACCACCAACTAACCCTACATCTATATAGAGCTACTACATACCAACAACTAACCCTACATCTATATAGAGCTACTACATACCAACAAATAACCCTACATCATTATAGAGCTACTACATACCACCAACTAACCCTACATCTATATAGAGCTACTACATATAACCCTACATCTATATAGAGCTACTACATACCAACAACTAACCCTACATCTATATAGATCTACTACATACCACCAACTAACCCAACATCTATACAGCACTACTACATACCACCAACTAACCCTACATCTATATAGAGCTACTACCTACCACCAACTAACCCTACATCTATACAGCACTACTACAAACCACCAACTAACCCTACATCTATACAGAGCTACTACATACCACCAACTAACCCTAAATCTATATAGAGCACTACTACATACCACCAACTAACCCTACATCTATACAGCACTACTACATACCACCAACTAACCCTACATCTATATAGAGCTACTACATACCAACAACTAACCCTACATCTATACAGCACCACTACACATCACCAACTAACCCTACATCTATACAGCACTACTACATACCACCAACTAACCCTACATCTATATAGCACTACTACATCCACCAACTATACATCTATACAGCACTACTACATACCACCAACTAACCCTACATCTATATAGAGCTACTACATACCAACAACTAACCCTACATCTATACAGCACCACTACATCACCAACTAACCCTACATCTATACAGCACTACTACATACCACCAACTAACCCTACATCTATATAGAGCTACTACATACCAAACTAACCCTACATCTATACAGAGCTACTACATACCACCAACTAACCCTACATCTATATAGAGCTACTACATACCAAACTAACCCTACATCTATATAGAGCTACTACATACCAACAACTAACCCTACATCTATAGAGCTACTACATACCAACAACTAACCCTACATCTATATAGAGCTACTACATACCACCAACTAACCCTACATCTATATAGAGCTACTACATACCAACAACTAACCCTACATCTATATAGAGCTACTACATACCAACAACTAACCCTACATCTATATAGAGCTACTACATACCACCAACTAACCCTACATCTATATAGAGCTACTACATACCACCAACTAACCCTACATCTATATAGAGCTACTACATACCAACAACAAACCCTACATCTATATAGAGCTACACATACCACCAACTAACCCTACATCTATATAGAGCTACTACATACCACCAACTAACCCTACATCTATATAGAGCTACTACATACCACCAACTAACCCTACATCTATATAGAGCTACTACATACCACCAACTAACCCTACATCTATATAGAGCTACTACATACCAACAACAAACCCTACATCTATATAGAGCTACTACATACCAACAACTAACCCTACATCTATATAGAGCTACTACATACCAACAACTAACCCTACATCTATATAGAGCTACTACATACCACCAACTAACCCAACATCTATACAGCACTACTACATACCACCAACTAACCCTACATCTATATAGAGCTACTACCTACCACCAACTAACCCTACATCTATACAGCACTACTACATACCACCAACTAACCCTACATCTATACAGAGCTACTACATACCACCAACTAACCCTAAATCTACTGCATACAGCACTACTACATACCACCAACTAACCCTACATCTATACAGCACTACTACATACCACCAACTAACCCTACATCTATACAGCACTACTACATACCACCAACTAACCCTACATCTATACAGAGCTACTACATACCACCAACTAACCCTAAATCTACCTAACTATCTACATCTATACAGCACTATAGCACTACTACATACCACCAACTAACCCTACATCTATACAGCACTACTACATACCACCAACTAACCCTACACTATACAGCACCCTACATACACATCTACCAACAACTAACCCTACATCTATACAGACTACTACATACCACCAACTAACCCTAATCTAACCCTACATACCATCCCTACATCTATAGAGCTACTACCTACCACCAACTAACCCTACATCTATACAACACTACTACATACCACCAACTAACCCTACATCTATACAGAGCTACTACATACCACCAATTAACCCTAAATCTACTGCATATAGCACTACTACATACCACCAACTAACCCTACATCTATACAGCACTACTACATACCACCAACTAACCCTACATCTATATAGAGCTACTACATACCACCAACTAACCCTACATCTATACAGCACTACTACATACCACCAACTAACCCTACATCTATACAGAGCTACTACATACCACCAACTAACCCTAAATCTACTGCATATAGCACTACTACATACCACCAACTAACCCTACATCTATATAACCCTAGCTACTACATACCACCAACTAACCCTACATCTATATATACAGCTACTACATACCACCAACTAACCCTACATCTATATAGAGCTACTACATACCAACAACAAACCCTACATCTATATAGAGCTACTACATACCAACAAATAACCCTACATCTATATAGAGCTACTACATACCACCAACTAACCCTACATCTATATAGAGCTACTACCTACCACCAACTAACCCTACATCTATACATCTATGCAACATGACCATAAGCTTGGCATCTGAAACACCTTAGTGGGTTGGGCACAAAAGCTCTCCCGGTATAACTGACATATCCTAACATGGCTTTATCAGGTAAAGACTGCTTCAAAACTAAACAAGATAGACAATTTCTTCACCACGCTCGCCACTGGGTCTGCGTGGCACCAAACGGCAGGTGTCACAGACCCAGGGAATCTTCAATTTCAGTTGCTCCACCTCAACACAACGTCGCCCCCGCAATGAATCCTTTAAAAGGCACCCTGCTCCAGAGAGCAAAGCAAATCACAGGTCTTGTCCCGAGGCATGTGACACAAGGCACCCTCTACCCCTGGACGGAAGAAACACAAAAAATTATCACAAGTCCACTTCGAGCTACCTTCATCGATTTAACAGTACCCAGGTCTCCTCCTCATCATCTATCTTAGCTTAAAAAAAGGCTACTGAAGTACGTTAGTCCTATCACTCTATATTGGCCTCGGCCACAGATGATATATTATATTGACCAGATACTCAAGTGGCTGCTCTAACAATGAAAATAAATGTCAGCAAAAATGGAAGGTCGTCCGGAGGTAAGATCAGGTTAGACCATTCTAGCCAATGAGACGGCAGACACATGATTAAAAATATCATGCGGACGACACACAGTTGTACATTTCGATGAAACATGGTGAAGGCACAAAATGTCCTACCCTGGAAGCCTGTGTTTCATGCATAAGGAAGTGGATAGCGACGAATGGTTTACTTTTAAACTCGGACAAAACAGAGATGCTAGTTCAAGGTCCCAGGAAACAAAGAGATCTTCTGTTGGATCTGACAATTAATCTTGATGGTTGTACAGTAGTCTCAAATAAAACTGTGAAGGAACTTGGCGTTACTCTGGACTCTGATCTCTCTTTTGACGAACATATCAAGAATATTTCAAGGGCAGCTTTTCTCCATCTTTGTAACATTGAAAAAACAAACATTTTTGGGGGGTCAAAAATTATGCAGAAAAGCTAATCCATGTCTCTGACCCTATTGCAGGGGGCTGAGTCATTGGTTTACGAGTACTCTTCCATGCCGTCCCTAGGAGGGGTGCATCACTTGAGTGGGTTGAGTCACTGACGTGATCTTCCTGTCCGGTTTTGCGCCCCTTGGTTCTTGTGCGGTGGAGGAAATCTTGTGGGCTATACTCAGCCTTGTCTAAGGGTAGTAAGTTGATATCCCTCAAGTGGTGTGTGGGCTGTACTTTGACAAACTGGGTGGGGTTTTAATCCTGCCTGGTTTGCCCTGTCTGGGGCCACAGTGTCACCCACCCCCCCCATGTCTCAGCCTCCAGTATCTATGCTGCAATAGTCTATGTTCCAGGGGGCTAGGCTCAGTCTGTTATATCTGATATAAATCTCCTGTCTTATCTGGTGTCCTCTGTGAATTGGCTATGCTCCCTCTAATTCCCTCTCTCTCCCTCCACTCCAATTCTTATTTACAATGACAGCCAAACCCTCTCTCTCTCTCTCTCTCTCTCTCTCTCGCTCTCTCTCTCTCTCTCTCTCTCTCTCGTCTTTGAAAAAATATATTGTTTGGCGTAAGTTAAAACTAAATATACATAAAATCTCTTAAATCCATATTCACACATCATATGATTTTGCTAAAAGAAAATTCAAAAAGCAACATGCATGCTCCTTCAAGTGTATTTCATGGACGATGAGTGTTACATTGGGCCTCATACTGAACAAACAAACCAAACCAAACCAAAATCATTAAACACAACATAATATCACTACCAGTCTTTGAGCACTTTGTGGCAAACAAACACATGTTGCAAGCCCTTTTTAGTGCAGGAATAGTCTTCATTTGGGCCTGGGAAACAGGCCTTTAACTTGATCTCAGTAAAGTATTTCAAAGCACTTTGAGAATGTAGTGGCCCTCTGATTCTATGGCACATATTTTCTAAACTATTTATGTTGACATCTTGGAGTGGCACCACCTATGCCATGACGTTACTTAGTAATACTACAGTTAGTGGACAGAGCAGGGTGGTGTTCACAATGTTGTTTAAGGAGACAGATCAGACTTCAGTTATCAGTCAAACCAGTCAAAATAGACAATGGGGTTATGCAAGGTTAAAAGTAGTTTGTGTCATTCAAGGGGTTAGAGGTCACGACAGAGGGCTCTCTCTGACAAGTCTTTTTTTACAAGTCCTTCCACGAACACACACCAGCTCAGTTATCTCCCTGTGTTTTAGTGTGTGAGAGTCTCCCATGGTCTGTCTGTTCCCCATATGCAGGTAGAGGGGGTTAGTTCAGTTTAAGACAAGTCTACAGTGAGGGGGCTTGTTCGCTCGTGAGTTTATTAGGTGCCAGAAAAGCACTTCCCATCTCAAGACACACTCTTCTTCTCTTCTTACTTTAATCCCAATTTCTATTATTTTATTTCAGTCCTTTCCTCTCTTCTCTCAGTAGCTGCTTTCATGGCCTGTCAGGATATAGAGGTTGGTCATGGCTGACGGGTCCTCTGTGGGGGTACTCTGAAGGACGATATCCCTACGGAAACGACAAAAGATCGAATGCGATTGATTTTCTCAGATAACCTTTGACCCCTAATGCGAACACACATAATGTGGTATTCAAGGTAACAGACCAGCGTTTGGAGCATACCTGTTCGTCCCCAAGACCTGGAATACTCTGCTTTCGTCTGTGATTTCCTGCGTGACCTAAAAAGATGAACGTAAATGTATTTCACTGTTTCGGCGAGATAATATACTTCCAATGCAGATCAAGCATTAATTTTATTTTTATGAGTGCATTACAATGAAACATAATCACCTCATTTGTGTGAAGACTCCTCCCTTTAAGACCATGCTTCCAGAAAGCCAGAACACTGTCCTGTAAACAAACTAGCCACACAACAGTAAAGTCACAAACAAAATCTTCCACGCACGTAGTGTGTGGCTGTAACTACAGTACCTCAACCCTGCCTGTACCTATGATGTGGTGATGAATTGAGAACATTCTATGAGGTATTATTGAGATTGAATGAAGTTAGTACTTAGAGTTTCAATGGGGAAGTCAAAGACAAGTTCAGAAGCCAACTCCTTGGAGGGAAGACCTTGTAGGTTGACAATCTTCACAGTCTCTGTAAAGTGACATTAAGGATACCGTTAGTAGTGGACATTAAAAGGCAGGTGGTGCTCATGATATTCTAGGTAGGATGTAATATATTCCAATAGACTCACTCTCCAGTACAATGAGAACCGTGTCTCTGTCCAGCTGTGTTGCCTGCATGGCTCCTGGTCCGGCTCCGGTCCGGGTCCGGTCCGGCGTACTCTCTGTATACACACGCACACACACACACATGCACATATACAAAGACAGAGAGAAAGAAAGAAAGAAAGAGAGAGAGAGAATTAAGGTTATACAATTTCTCTACACAATGTCATATGGTTCAAATCCTAATATCTGACAACTCTGTGCTACCTGGTGAAGAATTTGGTGTGCCGTTCAACTCTATGATGTCGAACTTCAGCTGCTGGTTGGATGGTGGTTTCCCTCCCTCTGCAGCACAGTCCCCAACCCCTACACATAGCTGTGGGAACTCATCCTTCACTAACACCAGTAGCTCAAAGATGGGGAGCGAATCCGGTAGACGTATGTCTATATGCTGAGAGGGAAAAAGTGTAGAAAGACCAATTTTACAAGTCTTACAGACACGGTTCATATACATGCACCACAAAAGTATGTGGACACCTGCTCGTCGAACATCTCATTCCAAAATCATGGGCATTATATAGAGTCGGTCCTCCCCTTTGCTGCTATAACAGCCTCCACTCTTCTAGGAAGGATTTCCACTAGATGCTGGAACATTGCTTCAGGAACTTGCTTCTATTCAGCCACAAGACCATTAGTGATGTCAGGCACTGATGTTGGGCGATTAGGCCTGGCTCGCAGTCGGAGTTTCAATTCATCCCAAAGGTGTTCAGTAGGGGTTGAGGGTCAGGGCTCTGTGCAGGCCAGTCAAGTGTATGTTGTATGGAATAATTGTTATGTCGATACACACCTTGAGCTGCAAGAACCTCTGCAGAGGCTCATACCACAAGAGTAGGATTAGACCTGATGGAACAGCCCCACACAGGAACGTGCTGTCTGTGTGTGGGTTTCTTGCTAGGAGAGAGGAGAAAGAGCCATTTCAATTGAAGCAGGTTTCTGTGTTGTGATTGAACATAATGCAGTGCCAAATTTCACTTACCCACGCTGCATCTTCGACAGCCTTTAGTGTCTGGTATCTTCACAGTTACAGCATATTTCCTGCTGATTTACATTTCATATATGTTTTACTTTAAATTAGGACAGGCACATACTGTATATTGAAGACAAATTGATCCCGAACACATTGATGCGCACGCACACACACACACACACGCACACGCGCCTGCCCGCACACACACACACACACACACACACACACACACACACACACACACACACACACACACACACACACACACACACACACACACACACACACACACACACACACACACACACACACACACACACACACACCCCCTCTGCCTGGGGTTGATCCTCTCAGTGAGACGGTTGGTACTAAGGGACAGGTGACTCTGTTTCTGCTGCTTGTGGCCCCTCTGTTCAAACAGAGCCGTCAGACTGTGGGAGTACAGCTGGGAAGACTTCCCTGGGGATGGGGTTGGAGAGGGGAGGAATGGTAAGAACCCGTGTTCAAATTTAGCAGTGCTTGATTGAGCTCACCTGGTGCAATTGAACCAATGGAAAAGTCTCAAAAGTGCAAACCCCGCCCACCTGGAACTCAAGCAAACACTGAAATACTATTTGCAACCAGGTCTGGTTTATAACTGGAGTTGATGGAGTAGGATCCTATGAACAACATGATAGGTGTGTAATTGGGGTAGAGCTCTACCTGATACGGACATCAGGACATTGTTCATGACAAACAGCCAGGTACATCTTTGTGGGAGCAACTGTGGGGGGAAGAGAGAGGTATTCGTTGTATCAGTCGTATGTACAGGATACACAGGGGAGACACTGTCTAACGAAATGCCGACTCGCAGGTTCCTTCTCCACAATACAACAACAATAAGATAAGAATATGAACATAAAGTGAATGGCTCATTAGAATAGTATTAGTGGTATGCTCTGGAATTTTAACGCAGACTACCCACATTAATTCAGACTTCCCCACATTCATCGATATCTAAACTGTTACCTTCTCCAGGGTGTCCTCATGGAGCTCGTTGAGGTTGAGGGTGTAGACACCCTCTTCTGCCCCCAGAATAAGATACTGATCTGAGGAAGAGACAAGATCATGTCACGGCCATCTGTAATGACCTTGTCTTAACCTCTTTAACCCGTTCTGGACCCCTACCTCTAGTTTTAGGGAGAATCCAGGTCACAGCACAGTGGATCGTCAAAGGACAACCATTGAAGACTTTAGAGAAACAGGCACCCATCTACGAAACAAAACGATACACGTTGTACTATCACACTGGCTATTTCTACATTGCTGTACAATAAGCATGGTTAGACTATTATAATGTGTTTAATGTTCATCTTAGCAAACCATTGTTGCAGTGAGCATTCCGTCAAGCGTTTTTGAGACCAATAGCCATTAGCTACATAGCCTGTTCATAAAGCATGTGGAAATATTGTTAGTTATTGATGCAACAGCCTCTCTGTACTGTCTTAGGGCACATGCTGTTTGACCTCTGCACTTACATGAACTTGAGGTGTAGGAGGGAGTCCATGGCAATCAGCTCTCTAGAAATGAAACAGGGTTAAACACAACAACAACAACGACAAAAAAGAAGGATAACGGTGTCGTTCAAATGAGGATGTTGTTTAAATTGATGTCACAAAGCAGCGCCCGAGGGCGTCTCTGAATTCTGTCTTCCTACATGAAACGTTACAAAAGAATGGTTTATTAAAGGGGATATGGAAGAATGTATTGAAACATGTTATTAGGTTAACAAACCACACACTTTTTTTGTCAGTACCCAGGGTTGATGTCAATTCCATTTAATTTCAGTCAGTTTAGGAAATGAATTCAAATTCCAATCAAAAAATGAATGGCACTTCACTACTACCTTTACTACCATTACTACCACTTTACTACTAGCGTTACTACCATTACTACCACTTTACTACCATTATGCTGGAATTTCACTTATTCCTTGGAAGTGTCTGACTTCACATTGAATTGAACCCCTGAGTACTGGCTATGTACTGGTTAAGGCTACCGTCTACTGGTAGCCTCAAATCCATACAATGTGTTGAAGCCAACTGCCACTGCCATTCAGCAACTACAGTATGGATATGAAGCTATGTACAGATACTGTATGTAGTGAGGCAACATTGCCCTGTGTTTTAAACTCACAGAGTTCGTCTTCCTCCTCATTGTGCTCCACTCTGGAGAGAGAGAGGTTTCTCTGCATGATAAGGTCACCCCTTCTGTCTTCTTCTTCTCTGCCTGTATGGCGCCCCCCTCAGAAACACTGGGGTCACTACACCACTGCCTGCTGATGTCCTGAGTTGCAGAACACCTGGCCAAGACTGGAGAACCACACAAGAGGACGAAGGAGGGGGAAAAAATCATGTTGAAACGGGCTGTCGATCTTAGCATAGATGGAATTGGATTAAAACACACCGAAGATACAAGTCACGGAGAAATGTCCTTCTTTTTGAAAGAAAAACACTTTATTTGTCCATTAAAATAACATAAAATTGATCAGGAATACAGTGTAGAGATTGTTAATGTTGTAAATGACTATTGTAGCTGGAAATGGCAGATGTTTTATGGAATATCTACATAGGCGTGCAGAGGCCCATTATCAGCAACCATCACCCCTGTGTTCCAATGGCAAGTTGTGTTAACTATTCCAAGTTGATCATTTTAAAAGGCTAATTGATCATTAGAAAACCCTTTTGCAATTATGTTAGCACCGCTGAAAACTGTTGTTCTAATTAAAGAAGCAATAAAACTGGCCTTCCTAAAACTGGCCTTAGACTAGTTGAGTATCTGGAGCATCAGCATTTGTGGGTTCGATTAGAGGCTCAAAATGGTCAGAAATAAAGAACTTTCTTCTTAAACTCGTCAGTCTATTATTGAGAGGTGACTCCGGGATGCTGGCCTTCTAGGCAGAGTTGCAAAAAAAGAGCCATATCTCAGACTGGCCAATAGACTGTCTGTTTCCAGCTACAATCATCATTTACAACATTAACAATGTCTACTCTGTATTTCTGATCAATTTGATGTCATTTTAATGGACAAAAAAATGTGCTTTTCTTTCAAAAACAAGGACATTTCTAAGTGACCCCAAACTTTTGAATGATAGTGTATATAATTTAACATAACGAGAGCTTGGGACTACAAGATTCTATCTGCAATGATTCTTAGATAATTGGCTTAAAAGTTCCAAACCCTCATTAGTTTGATTGGTGTCAGCAATTTTTATCTAGTATTCTTTCGAACTTAACAACATGAATTGGGGTATTTAGAGTACTATTTAGGTAGAAAACAAAAATGCAGATAGAACCGTTTAGTCCCAAGCTCTCAATATTATGACTGCATTATAATAATAATAATTTGGTGGGTGCTTATATTTGTCCTGTTATACACAGTGTGTCATGGAAATGTTTTTTTGTTGCATATCTCAACCCCCACTGAGGCACCCGCAGGGAGTGGGGTCATGGCCAGGGTCACTAGTGGTTAGAGCATTGGGCCAGTAACCGAAAGGTTGCTGGATCGATTCCCTGAGCTGACAAGGTAAAAATCAGTCGTTCTGCCCCTGAGCAAGGCAGTTAACCCATTGTTCCCCGGGCACCGAAGACGTGGATGTCGATTATGGCAATAGCCCCGCACCTCTCTGATTCGGAGGGTTTGGGTTAAGTGCGGAAGACACATTTAAGTTGAAGGCATTCAGTTGTCCAACTGACTAGGTATCCCCTTTTCCCATTGCACAGCTCCCCTGGAGCAATTAGGGTTAAGTGCCTTGCTCAAGGGCACAGCTCCAGTATTCGAATCAGTAGCCTTTCAGTTACTGGCCCTACGCTTTAACATCGTGGCTACCTGCAGCATTGGAATATACTACTCACTAGGCAAATACGGAACAGTAATTCTGTTGTCAATACAAATACTGACATCAACAGACTTCAGTAAGTATTCACAACCATTAACTTTTTCCACATTTTGTTGTGTTACAAAGCGGGATTAAAATGGATTTAACCATAATTTTCTTGTCAATGATCTACACAAAATACACTGTAACGTTAAAGTGTAAGAAAAATGTGATATATATTTTTTTATGGATGGAGAACAAAACCCTAATACAGTATATCTTGATTAGATAAGTATTGAACCGATTTAAGTCAAAACTGTAACTAGGCCAATCAGGAACAATGTCATCTTGGTAAGCAACTCCAGTGTATATTTGGCATTGTGTTTCAGGTATTTGTCCTGCTGAAAGGTGAATTTGTCTCAGTGTCTGTTGGAAAGCAGACTGAACCAAGTTATCCTCCAGGGTTTTACCTGTGCATAGCTCTATTCTGTTTCTTTTTATCACAAAAAATGTCATCCTTCCCGATGACCAGCATACCCCTAACATGATGCAGCCACCACCATGCTTAAAATTATGAAGTGGCACTCAGTGATGTGTTGTGTTGGATTTGCCCCAATCATAACGCTAAAGTTCATTTCTTTGCCACATTTTTTGCAGTATTATTTTAGTGCCTTGTTGCAAACAGGATGCATGTTTTATTCTGTACAGGCTTCCTTCTTTTCACTCTGTCATTTATGTTAGTATTGTGGAGTAACTACAATGTTGTTGATCCATCCCCAGTTATCTCCTATCACAGCATTTAAACTCTGTAACCTTTAAAATCACCATTGACCTCATGGTGAAATCCCAGAGCAGTTTCCTTCCTCTCCAAGTTAGGAAAGGCGCTTGTATCTTTGTAGTGACTGGGTGTTTTGATACACTATCCAAAGTGTAACTAATAACTTCACCATGCTCAAAGGGATATTCAATGTCTGCTTTTTTTTACCCATCTACCAATAGGTGCCCTTCTTTCGACCATTGGAAAACCTCCTTAGTCTTTGTGGTTGAATATGTGCTTAAAATTCACTGCTCGACGAAGGGACCTTACAGGTAATTGTATGTGTGGGGTACAGAGATGAGGTAGTAATTTTAAAAATCATGTTAACCACTATTATTGTATACAGAGTGAGTCCATGAAACGTATGTGACTTGTTAAGCACATCTTTACACCTGAACTTATTTAGGCTTGCCATAACAAAAGGGTTGAAGATTTATTGACTCAATACATTTCAGCTTCAAATTTTTTATTAATTTGTAAACATTTCTAAAATCATTATTCCACTTTGACATTATGGGGTGTTGTGTGTAGATCAGTGACACACAATCTCAATTGAATCCATTTTAAATTCAGGCTGTAACACAGCTTAATGTGGGAAGAACTAGGGGCGTGAATACTTTCTGAAGGCTCTGTATATTAATCTCAGCACCCAGAACCAAATCAGTTGTCATGACAGATTGAAATATGGACTGTAAACATTGACTCTGTGTGTGGATGTTCCGTACCTGACGTGAAGTTTTTGGGTGTGTGGGTGGAGTCGGGCCCCAGGCTGGAGCTGGGGCCAAGGGTGAGGTCCTTGTCCTCCAGGGTGGGACAGAATGAGCTGATGGCAGGCAGGGAGGCTGTGGAAGGGCTGAATAACCCACTCTTCCTCCCACCAGTACCTCCCTACACAACCAGAAACATTAGACAAACCACTATCACATAATACAACAGGAAATAGCTGAAAGGTATAAAGGATTATCTTCATATCTTGTGTTACACTTGATTGTTTCAGACAATCTGTTTTCTTGGCGTTCTGTTATTGCTACTTACACCAGCAGATGGCACTCTCTTAATGGTTAAGCTCCTGGAAAAAGAAATAGTCAATGGTAATGTTAGTGTTACACATATAACTTCTCAGAATGTCTCCCCTATGTGGAAGCTAGGTATAAATTGCAACAGCACATGACTGAATTCCAATGCATTTCCCCCCTCCCCCTCATTCCATTTGAGACTTGCGCTTGAGCCTTTTACTTTGGGTCCGCCAGCTTCAAACAGCTGGGGGAAAAGCACCTGTGGTTATTCACATTGATTTATAAAAGATGGTACAATGATTCCCTACAATATTCTGTGTTTGTTTTCTCACATACAGTGTAGAATTTTAGCAATCAGGAAATGGCAGAGCGATACATTGGCAGCTTGACACGATTTCCACTAGATAACACAGCCACAAAGTATTAACAGCTTTCCCAATTTGACAACGGGAGAATATCACTACAAATCGCAACACTGTCGGGTAGGTAATACTGTGAAACACAATCATTCCACTACTACTGCAGATATATTATGGACATTTTCTGAAATTAATTGTAAAAAATATTGTGTAGCACCATTAATGCTCATGCACTCTGCAAAATCAAAGGAAAATCAGATTTCATTTATTTGTGGGATGCTTGCTTTCACAGTCTATAAACTGACATGGGGTCAATTATGTTGGCTCTTATTAGGACAAGATTTGGAGCAGGGCAGGGTCAATTAATTGTGAATATGTATACCCCAACAATAATAATCAGTGATCAAATTTGATTAAGTTCTTTATCAGGTAATGTAAAGTATTCAAAAGGTAATAATTTCAATGTGATTAAACAAACTTCCACAGCTTCCTTGATAAGAGGCATTGTCGCCGGGTAGAATACTGCTGAATAGTGTTTTTACAATGGGTGGTCTGCTGGCCTACCTCAGCTGCAGAGCTTCCTCCACACATTCCAACAGGCTCCTAAAACAGGAAGACAAGATGTTAATCTCTCTCTGGAGCCACTAGTTCTGAGAACATGATGTGACAGAGAACCACCTATTCTGTGACAATGGGAGGGTTGGAGCTAGTGTCTTCTGTTACGGATTCAGGTTTTTTAAATGATTGTTCTCCTGTAAACTTGCTCTAGTGGAGACGTCAGGTCCATGGCCATACGCACAAACAGTAGATTTGAAATAATGCTCATAATAATGTTTGCTTGACGTACTGCTACCAATAGGAAACTGTGGAAGAGGAGCATCTTACGGTGACTCAGTGTCCTCTTCTGAGACATCCCAATCGTCTCCGGACAAGCTTTGCTGAAAAATTACGAAGAATCATCAACAACATACACACCCATAATATCCCTATTAATAGAGCTCATACATCTCCCACTGCCCCAAATAGCCATTCTATGTTGACTTGACCTTAGACTCCAACATGTCAAACACAAGAAAGAAATGTGACTCACCATATCAGGATAAGGCTCTGTCACTTTCTTCAACGGAGGCCCAAACTTCACCTGGTCAACTAAGGGAAACACAACTAAGTTGATCATGAGGAAAATGTACACTTCAATACAATATATGTATTTAATAACTGCTGAGCCAAAACATGTTTTATAATATGGCATGATCACTTTATGTGATGAATTTACTATCAGTGCCAGAGGATAAAATCCCCTGTTGTCATGTCTTATTATGTCTGTTCCTGTCCTTTCTCTTCACTCTGTCTCTCTCTGCTGGTCTTATTAGGTTACCTTCTCTTTCTCTCCTTCTCCAGCTGTTCCTCATCTCCCCTAACTAGCTCGTTCACCCTTTCCCCACCTGTTCCCTTTTTTCCCTCTGATTAGGTCTCTATTTCTCTCTCTGTTCCTGCTACTTTCGGTGTCAGATTCTCGTTTGTGTTTCTCATGCCAGAAGCAAGCTATCGTCTCGTTTGCTTCCTCCTAGTCCTATCCTGTCGGAGTCTGCCTGGCAGGTGCATCCTGTACACTACTAACTATCTTTTGTTTGCACCGTGTCCAGTTCTTCATATGCTACGTGTGATCAGCTACCACCGTTCCTCTGTGACCCGCACCGACCCAGAGCGACCTGCAGCCTGTCGCCGCTACCCAGCTATTCATCAGAGGGACTTTATGTTTCATTTGTCACCCTCTCTGCGGGTATTCTATTGTGCCATTGACAACGTCGGAAGAGGATCTATGCCATTCCTGTTTTTTCATTAAAAGAACTCTGTTTCTGTTAAACCGCTTTTGGGTCTTCACTCAAGTACATAACACCTGTTGCCTATTCTGATAGATTGGTAAACTACTCTCATACTGAACCCATATCACTGTGTTACAGTAATACCAAGTCATCGCCTTCAGGCAACTTTACCTTTCACCCCAGAAGACCCATTGTGATGCCCAAACAAGAAGAGTTACAACACCCCTCTCCACTAGCACCATGTATTTGTTTTCGTGTTGACACGCTTGTCTAAATATAAGCTGTCTTGTCCCTGGCAGCTGCAGCGTGGGCACATTGTCCACCATCACCACACCCTGTGCATGCTGTAACCTCACTGATAGGAGACACAGCAATAGTTCCTCAATCACCCCCCCCACCCCACTCCTCGCTTCCCCCACCTCCTCCCCCCAGAACCTTGTCAGAGGACCACAGAGGGAACATGCCATGTGCGTGTGCAGGACAGTGACCCCTCTATGACCTCTCTCTGTGTCGGGTGACTCTGAGACTTGGGGACTTCATCTCCACCACCTCCAAATCTCAATGGGCTTCTTGTCACGAGGTCAGGAACCTAAGTGTGTTGTGTTGTGTCCTGCTCCATCTGCCCCAGTTTCACACATTATGCCAGTAAGGGTGATGTTGACCTCAACTCTCCAAGCACACACAATACACACGGATACACACAGACATACAGATAGATACGCATGCTCACACACACACACACACACACACACACACACACACACACACACACACACACACACACACACACACACACACACACACACACACACACACACACACACACACACACACACACACACACACACACAAACTCACGATCGACAATCAACACACATACACGGCCCTTCTCTAACTACAGATGAGTGATCACTTGAATTACCTGGGCGGACGTACAGTATTAACAGTAATAGCCAGACCACATTTCAGATGAAGATGTTCAGGGCAGAAGGCTCTCATTGACATTGTTTATTAGGATGTTTTTTCCATATGTTGACATGAGTACTTCTATAAACTCTTCACACATTGTTGTGATGGTTCGTTGTGTGGGCTGACGATGGGGTTTCAGTGTACAAATTGTGTATTGATTTGAAGACTCACACTGCTCTTCAGACAGGGTCCTCAGGAGTTTCCCTGCAGACTGGATCTTATCAGGAGCAGCTTCTCCATTCTACAGACAAACACATACACACACACGGATGTGTTATACATTCACAGAATAAATCACACCAGGACCAAGCAATGTTCCAGAGAAAGCTAGGTGATTGCCATGTGTTACGAAGCAAGTGTGTGTGTGTGATTTGTAAGTTTGTGTGTGTCACGCCCTGACCTTAGAGAGCCTTTTTATTTCTCTATTTGGTTAAGTCAGGGTGTGATTTGGTTGGGCATTCTAGTTGGTCTATTTCTTTGTTAGTCAGGTATGGTTCCCAATCAGAGGCAGCTGTCTATTGTTGTCTCTGATTGGGGATCATACTTAGGCAGCCCTTTTTCTCACCTTCAGTTGTGGGATCTTGTTTGTGTGTAGTTGCTTTCTGCACTGCATATAGCTTTATGTCCATTTTGCATTTTGTTGTTTTTTGGTGTCATTTAAAATAAAAGTATAATGTATGCCTACCACGCTGCACCTTGGTCTCCTTCTAACAACGGACGTAACAGTGTGGGCGTGCATTCGGCGTGTGTACTTGCATGCCTGCATGTGTGTGTGCATGTCTGTCTGTCCTTGGTCACCTATCCTCACCTCCCGATCGTTGTCGTCTATGCTGTGTGTGGAGTGGAGGTCAGGGTTATTGGCCATGTCCAGCAGCTCAATAATCAGGTTACGGGTCAGCAACTGGGTCACAAAGGGGTGCTGGGGAGACCAAGAGATACAGCTAATGACTAATACAGCTTTTATGTGGCACGACATCAATACATCACTTCATCATTAGTTTCCTTGATCTCTCTCAGCAGCTGTATCCGTGTTATGGGCCCCCATAGAAATAAACACAGGATCCTAGGATGGCTATGCTTTTAGCACCTCAGACAGAGGCTTTAGATCAAATCCAATTTTATTTGTCACATGCGCCGAATACAACAGGTGTAGACCTTACTATGAAATGCTTACTTATCAGCCCTCACTTAACCAACATTGCAGTTCAAGAAATAGTGTTAAGAAAATATTTACTAAATAAACTAAAGTAAAAACTCAAATAAAAAGTAACACAATAAAATAACAATACAGAGTCTACTGTATATACAGGGGGTACCGTTAGAGTCAATGTGAGGGGATACAGGTTAGTCAAGGTAATTTGTACATGTAGGTAGGGGTAAAGTGACTATGCATAGATAATAAACAGCGAGTAGCAGCATTGTAAAATCAAATGTTAATAGTCTGGGTGGCCATTTTATTAATTGTTCAGCAGTCTTATGGCTTGGGGGTAGAAGCTGTTAAGGAGCCTTTTGCTCCCGCTCTCCTTCTCTGGCACTCGAGGGCGCCAGGCTACCCTTCATTACGCACACCTGGACTCCTTCCCTTTGTTGATTGCCCCGTCTATAACTGTCTGCTCCCCCGTTTGTTCCCGGTGTCAACATTAATGTCAATATGTGTTCATGTCCAGAGACTGTCCTGTCCTGTTCAATGTCCGTTGCTCATTAAATGTTCACTCCCTGTACCGGCTTCTCGTCTACCAGCGTCGTTCCTTACACTTGGTGCTCTGGTACCACTTGCCGAACGGCAGCAGAGAGAGCAGTCTATGACTTGGGTGACTGGAGTCTGACAATTTGTTAGGCCTTCCTCTGACACCGCCTAGTATATAGGTCCTGGATATCAGGAAGCTTGGTCCCAGTGATGTCCTGGGCCATACGCACTACCCTCTGTAGCGCCTTACTGTCAGATGTCGAGCAGTTGCCATACCAGGCGGTGATGCAACCGGTCAGGATGCTCTAGATGGTGCAGCTGCAGAACCTTTTGAGGATCTTGGGCCCCATGCCACATATCCTAAGGGGGAAAAGGTGTTGTCGGGCCCTCTTCACGACTGTCTTAGTGTGTTTGGATCATGATAGTTTGTTGGTGATATGGACACCAAGGAACTTGAAGCTCTCGACCCGCTCTACTACAGTCCCATCGATGTTAATGGGGGCATGTTTGGCCCTCCTTCCTGTAGTCCACGATCATCTCATTTGTGTTGCTCACGTTGAGGGAGAGGTCGTTGTCCTGGCACCACACTGCCAAGTCTCTGACCTACTCCCTATGGGCTCTCATTGTTGTCGGTGATCAGGCCTACCACTGTTGTGTCATCAGCAAACTTAATGATGGTGTTAGAGTTGTGCCTGGCCACACAGTCATGGGTGAACAGGGAGTACAGGAGGGGACTAAGCACGCCCCCCTGAGGGGCCCCCGCGTTGAGGATCAGAATGGCAAATGTGTTGTTGCCTACACTTACCACCTGGGAGCGGCCCGTCAGGAAGTCCAGGATCTAGTTGTAGAGGTAGGTGTTTAGTCCCATGGACCTTAGCTTAGTGATGAGCTTTGTGGGCACTATGCTGTTGAATGCTGAGCTGTCAATGAACATCATTCTCACATAGGTGCTCCTTTTGTCCAGGTGGGAAAGGGCAGTGTGGAGTGCGATTAAGATTGCATCATCTATGGATGTGTTGGGGCGGTATGCGAATTGGATTGGGTCTAGGGTTCCCGGGATGAAGTTGTTGATGTGTGAGCCATGACCAGCCTTTCAAAGCACTTCATGGCTACTGATGTGAGTGCTATGGGTCGGAAGTAATTTAGGCAGGTTACCTTTGCTTTCTTGGGCACAGGGACTATGGTGGTCTGCTTGAAACATGTAGGTATTACAGACTCGGTTAGGGAAAGTTTGAAAATGTCAGTGAAGACACTTGCCAGTTGGGTCCACCCATGCTCTGAGTACACGTCCTAGTAATCCGTCTGGCCCTGCAGCCTTGTGAATGTTTACCTATTTAGAGTTCTTGCTCACATCGGCTATGGAGTGCATGCTTCAGTGTTGCTTGCCTCGAAGCGAGCATAAAAGGCATTTAGATCATCTGGTAGGCTCGCATCACTGGGCAGCTCGCGACTGGGTTTCCCTTTGTAGTCTGTAATAATCTGCAAGCCCTGCCATATCTGACGAGCATCAGAGCCGGTGTAGTAAGATTCAATCTTAGTCCTGCATTGACGCTTTGCCTGTTTGATGGTTCATCTGAGGGCATTTCTTATAAGTGTCTGGATTAGTGTTACGCTCCTTGAAAGCGGCATGTCTTGCCTTTAGCTCGATGCGGATGTTGCCTGTAATCCATGGCTTCTGGTTGGGATATGTACGTACGGTCACTGTGGGAACAACATCGTAAATGCATTTATTGATGTTGCATGTGACTAAGGTGGTATACTCCTCAATGCCATTGGATGAATCCCGGAACATATTCCAGTCTGTTCTAGCAAAACAGTCCTGTAGCGTAGAACACGCTTCATCTGAACACTTCCGTATTGAGTGAGTCACTGGTGCTTCCTGCTGTAGTTTTAGCTTGTAAGCAGGAATCAGAAGGATAGAATTATGGTCAGATTGCCAAATGGAGAGCAAGGAAGAGCTTGTTTGCATCGCTGTGTGTGGAGTAAAGGTGGTCAAGAATTATTTTTCCACTGGTTGCACATGTGACATGCTGTCATGCCCTGACCTTAGAGATCCTTTATTCTCTATTTTGGTTAGGTCGAGGTGTGACTAGGGTGGGCATTATAGTTTCTTTAGTTCTAGGTTGGCTTGGTATGGTTCCCAATCAGAGGCAGCTGTCATATCATTGTCTCTTATTGGGGATCATATTTAGGCAGCCTTTTCCCACCTGTTTGTTGTGGGATCTTGTATTTTTAATTGTTGCCTTTGAGCACGACAAAGCTGCACATTCGTTTCTTTGCTCTTTATTGTTTTTGTGCCAGTTCTCATATTAAAAGATGATGAACCCAAACCACGCTGCATTTTGGTCCGATTCTTACAACAACGTTTGTGACACATGCTGGTCGAAATGAGATAAAAAGTCCCCGGACACTAGGAACGCCGCTTCTGGATGAGCATTTTCTTGTTTGCTTATGGCCTTATACAGCTTGTTGAGTGTGGTCTTAGTGCCAGCATCCGTTTGTTGTGGTAAATGGATGGCTACTATCTTGCTAGATAGTGAGGTCTACAGTTTTTCATGAGGTTCTCTACCTCAGGCGAGCAATACCTCGAGACCTCCTTAATATTAGACATCGTGCACCAGCTGTTCAGACCTGCCACTGCACGGACAACCCAGCCATCTGAATATTATCCGTGTCGTCATTCAGCCATGACTAGGTGAACCATAACATATTACAGTTTTTAATGTCCTGCTGGTAGGATAGTCTCAAGCTGAGATTTTCCAGTGATTGCATGTTGGCCAATAGAACGAATGGTCGAGACGGGTTACACACTCGGCGATACATTTTTACAAGGAACCCCGATCTCCACCCCCTGTATTTCTGTCTTTTCTTTACGCGAATGATTTGGACCTGGTCTCAGAGAACCTTTGCGTCAGACTCATTACAGAAAAAGTATTTGTCCAGTTCAAGGTGAGTAATCGCTGTTCTGATATCCAGAAGCTCTTTTCGGTCATAAGAGACGGTAGCAGCAACATAATGTACAAAATAAGTTAAAACAACAGGAAAAAACACACAAAGTAGCAGAGTTTGTAAGGAGCCCATAAAATGGCAGCCATCCCCTCCAGCGTCACATTTTACCAGAGGTTCTGTCTAAAACAATGTGGAGTACTGATCGTCTTTCAGGGGCTGTTCCTTATTATAATCCGGAAGGTTCGAGTCCTGAATGCTGATTGGCTGAAAGCTGTGGTATACCACAAGTATGACCAAAAATGTATTTTTACTGTAGTAATTATATTGGTAACCAGTTTACAATAGCAATAAGGCAATATACCACAGCTAAGGAATGTTCATATCCACGACGCAACGCGGAGTGCCTGGACACAGCCCTTAGCTGTGGTGTATTGGCCATATATCACAAACCCCCGAGGTGCCTTATAAATCTTTTGTCATACCCGTGGTATACAGTCTGATATACCACGGCTGTCAGCCAATCAGCATTCAGGGCTCGAACCACCCAGTTTGTAATGATGAATTAATAATGAGCAGAGTGCACAGTAGTGTACCTGCAGTAAAGTTTCGGCCGGCGGCCTCTTCCTAGGGTTCTTGATGAGGGACATCTTCACAAAGCTCTGGAACCCTGCAGACCTTCAGGAAGGGTGACAGAGATGAGACAGCAGAAACACATACCCATCCTGGAGAATATGGATGCTGCATTCAAAGAACAGTCTAGTGTCAGGAGGATGCTTGTAGAGTACAGGTATGTCCCAGATGCTGCATTCTGAGTTGTCTGAATTATTTTGGGAATACGGTGTGATCATATTCATCTCACCACTTGGTCTTGTCCTTGAGCCTGGGAGGCTGGAAGCTGCTTTTTGACATCAACATCAAGGCTCTGGAACACAGTTTTAATAATTTGAAATGTCAACACGATAGAAAACCTAGCCTGGTATGCTGGAAGCTTCTATTTGACATCAACATCAAGGCTCTGGAACACAGTTTTAATAGTTTGAAATGTCAACACGGTAGAAACCTAGCCTGGTATACTGGAAGCTTCTATTTGACATCAACATCAAGGCTCTGTTACACAGTTTTAATAGTTTGAAATGTCAACACGGTAGAAACCTAGCCTGGTATACTGGAAGCTTCTATTTGACATCAACATCAGGCTCTGGAACACAGTTTTAATAGTTTGAAATGTCAACACGATAGAAAACCTAGCCTGGTATGCTGGAAGCTTCTATTTGACATCAACATCAAGGCTCTGGAACACAGTTTTAATAGTTTGAAATGTCAACACGGTAGAAACCTAGCCTGGTATACTGGAAGCTTCTATTTGACATCAACATCAGGCTCTGGAACACAGTTTTAATAGTTTGAAATGTCAACACGGTGGAAAACCTAGCCTGGTTGTAGAGATCTGTTTATTATGTGCTTAAGCCAACTCCTTTGTCATTCGTTGACATGTTTGGCATAACAACGAGCACTACAGAGGGGGGTTGTCTGTAGCACAAATACATGTGCTGCCAATGTGTGGGCGATAGTTTTGAGTCACACACCAAACTATTATACCATATTGAGGTATGTGGATAACCCACAAAAATGCAACATAACACAAATATCTATCTTCATCTGTCTCTCTTTTATCCAACTTTTCAATGCAATTATGGTGGATCTAAAGGAATGAAGGAAAAGGGGATAGAATGGAAACTACTTATAGTTGAGGTTAAGGCTAGAGTCCAGAGGGGACTGGTATGGAGCCAAGTCTGTGTCCCTGTCTCTTCCTGGATATCTGGATCTGGTTCTGCCTGTCTGTGCCTCTGTCTCTGTTTGTGTCTGTGCCTCTGTCTCTGTTTGTGTCTGTGCCTCTGTCTCTGTTTGTGTCTGTGCCTCTGTCTCTGTTTGTGTCTGTGCCTGTCTCTGTTTGTGTCTGTGCCTCTGTCTCTGTTTGTGTCTGTGCCTCTGTCTCTGTTTGTGTCTGTGCCTCTGTCTCTGTTTGTGTCTGTGCCTGTGTTGGTGTCTGTGCCTCTGTCTCTGTTTGTGTCTGTGCCTCTGTCTCTTTTTGTGTCTGTGCCTCTGTCTCTGTTGGTGTCTGTGCCTCTGTCTCTTTTTGTGTCTGTGCCTCTGTCTCTGTTTGTGTCTGTGCCTCTGTCTCTGTTTGTGTCTGTGCCTCTGTCTCTGTTTGTGTCTGTGCCTCTGTCTCTTTTTGTGTCTGTGCCTCTGTCTCTTTTTGTGTCTGTGCCTCTGTCTCTTTTTGTGTCTGTGCCTCTGTCTCTGTTTGTGTCTGTGCCTCTGTCTCTTTTTGTGTCTGTGCCTCTGTCTCTGTTTGTGTCTGTGCCTCTGTCTCTGTTTGTGTCTGTGCCTCTGTCTCTGTTTGTGTCTGTGCCTCTGTCTCTTTTTGTGTCTGTGCCTCTGTCTCTGTTTGTGTCTGTGCCTCTGTCTCTTTTTGTGTCTGTGCCTCTGTCTCTGTTTGTGTCTGTGCCTCTGTCTCTTTTTGTGTCTGTGTCTCCGTCTGTGCCTGTGTTGGTGTCTGTGCCTCTGTCTCTGTTTGTGTCTGTGCCTCTGTCTCTGTTTGTGTCTGTGCCTCTGTCTCTTTTTGTGTCTGTGCCTCTGTCTCTGTTTGTGTCTGTGCCTCTGTCTCTTTTTGTGTCTGTGCCTCTGTCTCTTTTTGTGTCTGTGCCTCTGTCTCTGTTTGTGTCTGTGCCTCTGTCTCTTTTTGTGTCTGTGCCTCTGTCTCTGTTTGTGTCTGTGCCTCTGTCTCTGTTTGTGTCTGTGCCTCTGTCTCTGTTTGTGTCTGTGCCTCTGTCTCTTTTTGTGTCTGTGCCTCTGTCTCTGTTTGTGTCTGTGTCTCCGTCTGTGCCTGTGTTGGTGTCTGTGCCTCTGTCTCTGTTTGTGTCTGTGTCTCCGTCTGTGCCTGTGTTGGTGTCTGTGCCTGTGTCTCACCTCATAGGGTGGAGGTCAAACATTGGCGGCTGGAGCTCTGCCAGCTCGATGGCCGTGATGCCTACCGCCCAGATGTCGCACAGATGGTTGTACCCACCCTTCTTCTCCACTGCTGCCACCTCCGGTGCCATCCTGGCACGGGAACATAAATACCAGTCAGATGAAATGAATATTATAATGGTTAGAATGCATTGTAAGACTTGTCATGTAAATAAAATATTATAATTTCATAATGATCCTGAAAGTTGTTCTGTTAGAAGACACATGTATGACTATGACCAAACCAATCAGTGTCTACGTAACGCAGACCAATCAGTGTCTATGTAAAGCAGACCAATCAGGGTCTGCATTAAGCACCGACCAATCAGTCTACGTAAAGCAGACCAATCAGTGTCAACGTAAAGCAGACCAATCGGGGTCTGCATAAACAACCGACCATTCAGTGTCTGCATAAAGAAGCTAATTGATACGGTGAAAGTAAGGATGAAGTATATACGTTTCAATGAGAGTCATAACGTTGAAGGTCGTTGTTTGAGTTCAGTTATCTTACCAGTAGGGAGTTCCTATAAAAGACTTCCTCTTGGCTACTGAAGCACTGATCTCTGCAGCAACTCCAAAATCGGCTGCAGGAAAACAGAGACAGAGAGTCAGAGACAGTCTAGTCGCCGAGGGAGACTGAATCCAGAATCCAATATGTCTTACGCGTGGCATGTTTTTAGCATGCTAGTTAAGCTCAAAGTTATTGCAGACAGTGTGTGTGTGTGTGTGTGTGTGTGTGTGTGTGTGTGTGTGTGTGTGTGTGTGTGTGTGTGTGTGTGTGTGTGTGTGTGTGTGTGTGTGTGTGTGTGTGTGTGTGTGTGTGTGCGTGCGTGCGTGCGTGTGTGTGATGGATGGATGGTATAGAATAGATGTTCACTGACCCAATTTGATGTCTCCTCGTTCTGTGATGAGGATATTTGCTCCCTATAGACAGATGGACACACACACACACACACACACACACACACACACACACACACACACACACACACACACACACACACACACACACACACACACACACACACACACACACACAGACAAACTCACAAAGATATAAACACAGAAGATCCACAGACTGACAACAATAACATACAGCTATGTCAAAATGATACCTTTATGTCCCTATGCATTTTACTTGTCTCATGCAGGTGGTACAAGCCCTGTCGAAAAACAAAAACACAGAATCAGTTAGACAAATCTCTCAAACTCATCATTAGTTCACCCCACAAGCAGAGATCGGCAAAAATGATAAAATACAATTCCAAAATATCCTAAAGACCAATGTATCAAAATAAAATACAAAATACTTTTGCAAAGTATTGTATTGAATTAGAATACATAGAAACAAACCCTATATCATTTTATTTCAGGAGTGTTGAAAATTATTTAGAAAATACAAAATACTCTCTAAAGTATCTTGTTACAAAATACATTGGATTGTCGTTCAGGCCACTGAAATACAAATGACAAAATACTCAAAAGTATTTAAATACAAATTTCAAATGCAAGTAACAGAAATTCTGCCCATCTCTGCCTACAAGCCTATTGGAGCCAGTCACAACACAACAGTGAGCAACCAACAGGGCCGGCCCCAGGCATGAGCAACATAAGCAGTCGCTTAGGGCCCCCAGCCCATTAGCACCCCCTCCCCTCCAAAACAAGTCCATATATTTTGGGGGGGGGGGACTCAGTCTGGGTCTCAACTTACCGTTGAGAGTTAGAATAGTAGAATACACAAGGTGTACATTTGAAATGTGGTTTTCCATCAGACGTTTTTCTCTTGTTTTGTCAGTCAATGACAGTCACTCGATTAGCCATGTCAGCTAACAATTTTTATATTGGTAAGTTAGTCTAACCAGTTATCTAAATGTGTAGTAATCATGGCCCTGGCAACAAACAAACTGCTGACATGAATAAGGGAGGTAGTGTTATGTTGCTGTGCTGTGTGTGGTGCCACGAAACGTGATGCTCAGTGAGAAAGACATGCGATTATATTGTGACTGTATCCCCCCTAGTTAGGAAAGTGAGAGAGCTCATATGTTAAATGACTGACTAACCTGGAGGGTTTCTCTGCAGATGTAGGCTATCTGCTTCTCCTTGAACGGCCCAGTCACTGTGGAAAGACCGGTAGAGACCTGAGATTAATGGCACATACAAGGGAGGGTGGAAAAATAGTTTTAGCTGTGCGTACCGTGGTAAATGTCTTGTAACGACCCCCCTCCACAGTACTCCATGCAAATCCACAATTTAGTGTTCCTGCAAAAATGATAGATACAGTTTTATTATCAGTCTTTTGTCAATGCCTTCTGTTCCGTTGGCTTTCCAGACTAAAAAAGGGTATTTACATCTGAATATTTAGACAGCTTTCTGAGAACTTGGCTGTAGAGAAGTTTTACTATCCAAACAAATCACATTATTATCTGCCCTTGAAATGTTACAGAGGGAACAACACTCAGACGCTCCAAGAGGACCAAGCTAAAAAGGAGAAAACCTTGAGCGAAATCATTTCAAAGTCAGTGACAGAGTGTGTGTGTTTGTGTGTGTGTGCATATGTTTCTCCCTATGTGTTTGTTAGTGACCTCTATCAGCAATAGAGCTTTTTTTGTGTGTCAACGTTATTTGGAGCACGACATTATCTGTGGTGTGGGAGAGAGTGTTGCATTCTATGTCCTAGTAGTGGGTGTTTGAGATAAGAGTGGAATTCGATACATCCAAGAACACTCAGAATCCAAGGAATTCCATGGATGGACGTGGACCATCATAAAGTGTAAAATCAGACAAGCTTAAACATGTACCTGTGATAGCTGCCGAAATAGGCCACAATGTTCTTGTGCTTACATTCCTTCATCATAGTGATCTCCTGCTGGATGGATGTGATATCACCTGAACAGAGAGCATGCAGGTCACATGTCCTGACACCTCAACACTAATATTAATATAAGTACTAGAACTACTACTATTACTACTACTACTACTGCAGCTACTACCATTACTACTGCTGCTGCTACTACTACTACTACTGCTGCTGCTACTACCATTACTACTGCTGCTGCTACTACTACTACTGCTGCTACTACCATTACTACTGCTGCTGCTACTACTACTACTACTACTGCAGCTACTACCATTACTACTGCTGCTACTACTACTACTACTACTGCTGCTGCTACTACCATTACTACTGCTGCTGCTACTACTACTACTGCAGCTACTACCATTACTACTGCTGCTGCTACTACTACTACTACTGCTGCTACTACCATTACTACTGCTGCTGCTACTACTACTACTGCAGCTACTACCATTACTACTGCTGCTGCTACTACTACTACTACTGCTGCTACTACCATTACTACTGCTGCTGCTACTACTACTACTACTACTGCAGCTACTACCATTACTACTGCTGCTACTACTGCTACTACTACTGCTGCTGCTACTAATACTACTGCTGCTACTACTACTAGTGCTGCTACTACTACTATTACGCTACTACTGCTGCTGCTACTACTACCACTGCCCACTACCACTACACTACCACCACACCCCACCACCGCTGCCACCACCACCGCTACCACCACCACCACCACCGCCGCTACCACCACCGCCGCCGCCACTACTACCTACTACCACCGCCGCCACCACCACCACCGCCGCCACCACCACCACCACCACACCCACCACCACCGCTGTTACTACTACCACCACCGCTACTAGCACCACCGCTGGCACCACCACCGCCGCCACCACCACCACCGCCGCCACCACCACCACCATTATTACCGCCACCACCGCCGCCACCACCACCGCCGCCGCCACCACCGCCGCCACCACCACCACCACCGCCGCCACACCACCGCTTCTACTTCTACCACCGCCGCCACCTACCACCACCACCGCCGCTTCACCACTACCACCACCGCTGCTACCATTACCACCGCCGCCACCGCCACCGCCACCACCGCCGCCGCCACCACCACCGCCGCACCACCACTGCTGCTACCACCACTTCTTCTACCACCACCGCCACCACTACCACCACCACCGCCGCTACTCACCACCGCCGCCACCACTACCACCGCCGCCACCACCACCTTCTACTTCACCACCGCCGCTACCACCACCACCACCACCGCTGCTACTCACCACCGCTGCTTCTACCTACTACCACCGCTGCTACTTCTACCACTGCTGCCCCACCACCACCACCACCGCCGCCACTACCACCACCATTGCTGCTACCGCTGCTACCACTTTACCGCTACCACCGCAGCCACCACCACCACCACTACCACCGCCGCTGCCACTACTACACCATTGCTGCCACCGCGCTACTACTTACTGCCACCACTGCAGCCACTACCACCACCGCCGCTACCACCACCACACCGCTGCGCACCGCTTACTGCCATTACTACCACCGCTGCCACCACCACTGCTGCTACTACTACTGCTGCACCACCACCACCGCACCGCTGCCACCACCGCGCTGCTACCACCACCGCCGCTCCACCGCTGCTGCTACTGCCGCTGCCACCACCACTGCTGCTGCCGCCGCTACTGCCACTGCCGCTGCCACTGCTACCACGCCGCCACCGCTGCCACCACCGCTGCCACTACCACTGCCGCTGCTGCTACTACTACCACCACCGCTGCTACCACTGCTACTACTGCTGCTACTACTACTGCTGCTACTACTACTGCTGCTGCTACTACTGCTGCTGCTGCTACTACTGCTACTACTACTACTGCTGCTACTACTGCTGCTACTACTACTGCTGCTACTACTGCTACTGCTGCTACTACTGATACTACTACTGATACTATTACTGATACTAGTACTGAGACTAGTACTAGAACTATACTGCTACTACGACTGCTACTACTGCTGCTGATACTACTGCTACTACTGATACCACTACTACTACTATTACTGATACTAATAATACTACTACTAATAACAGTACTACAACTGCTACTACTACTACTGCTGCTGCTGCTACTACTACTGCTTCTACTACTAATATTGCTGCTACTACTACTAATGCTGCTACTACTACAGTTTTTGCTGCTGCTACTACTACTACTACTACTACTGCTACTACTTCTACTTCTACTTCGACGGATACTACTGCTAATCCTACTACTGATACTACTACTTTTACTGATACTACTACTACTACTACGACTACTATTACTGATACTACTATTACTGATACTACTACTGATACTAGTACTAGAACTATACAACTACTGCTGCTAATACTAGTAATAGTTGTATCATTGTATCACACACAATATATTGTTTACAAAGAGTTAAGAATGTACTACACAAAATATGCATGAAGACTAAACATGCAAGAAATGACCCATAATACAGGTCTGACAACACTGAGCCGTTCACTTACCAGGATCCAGTTTGACTATTTTGATGGCTGCCATTGCTGAACTCCTGATGTTTCGAGCCTGAGGGAAAGGATAAAGTTCGCTGTGAGTGATTACTAGTGTGAACTTTCCTGTGAACAGGCTACAGAGTATACAGGCCACAGAATGCCATATATTAGTCAGCAGCAGGACATAGGCCTACAGCACTAGATTCCATTAGAGTGGAACAAAACCAACAATCAATGTTTCTTTACGTCTATTGCATCAACTTGCTGATGACTCCTTGCAATTGCTCTATTTACAATAGTCTATCTTTTTCTTAATGCATTTTCATCTCTGTTTGGAGGCCCTGGGCATTCATCCAAGACTCAAACCCCTAGTCAGCCATCTTGATGATAAATGTCCCAATATTAGTTAGTTCCTGGTTTTCTGGCCCGGCTGGTCACCTGCTATCTCTGACATTCAGCATACCCTTGTATTGATGCAACAGCAGGAGACTGGGTGTGTTGGATGGTGAGAGGCCTGTTGGTGAGAGGCCTGTCTGTTCTACACAGTCCCAGGGCGCATCCGAAGTAGCACCCTCAATCAAATTGGATTTGTCACATTTTTATTTTTTTATTTTACCTTTATTTAACCAGGCAAGTCCGTTAAGAACAAATCCTTATTTTCAATGACAGCCTGGGTTAACTGCCTGTTCAGGGGCAGAACGACAGATTTGTACCTTGTCAGCTCGGGGGTTTGAACTTGCAACCTTCCGGTTACTAGTCCAACGCTCTAACCACTAGGCTACCCTGCCGCCCCGAATACAACAGGTATAGACTTCACAGTGAAATGCTTACTTACGAGCCCTTTCCCAACAATGCAGCGTTAAAAAGTAAGTAAACATTATCAAAAATAAATAAATAAAGGAAATAGTAACACATTTCTTTTCCCCCCACATTTATTTAACCAGGTAGGCCAGTTGAGAACAAGTTCTCATTTACAACTGCGACCTGGCCAAGATAAAGCAAAGCAGTGTGACACAAACAACAACACAGAGTTACACATGGAATAAACAAACATACAGTCAATAACACAATACAGTGTGTGCAAATGAGGTAAGATTAGGGAGGTAAGGCAATAAATAGGCTGTAGTGGCACTAGATTCCATTAGAGCAACAAAACACTGGAGTGAGATGTTTCTTTAGATGAATGTGCAAGTTGAGATACTGGGGTGCAAAAAAAAAACAACAAAAACAATATGGGGATGAGGTAGTTAGATGGGCTATTTACAGATGGGCTTGTACAGGTGCAGTGATCTGTGAGCTGCCCTGACAGCTGATGCTTAAAGATAAATGTCCCAATATGAGTCTCCAGCTTCAGTGATTTTTGCAATTCGTCACCTGTCATTGACATTCAGAGAACTGAATGGAAAGCAAAGGAGGAACAGGCTTTGGGGGTTTCCAGTGAGATATACCTGCTGGAGTGGGTGCTACACAGTGGGTGCTGCTATGGTGACCAGTGACCTGAGATAAATTGGGATTTGTCAAGCAAAGACTTATAGATGACCTGGAGCCAGTGGGTTAAGAACAAATCCTTATTTTCCAGCCAACGAGAACATACAGGTCGCAGTGGTGGGTAGTATATGGGGCTTTGGTGACAAAACGGATGGCACTGTGATTGACTGCATCCAATTTGCTGAGTAGAGTTTTGGAGGCTATTTTATAAATGACATCGCCAAAGTCCAGGATAGGTAGGTAGTATAGTCAGTTTTACAAGGGTATGTTTGGCAGCATGAGTGAAGGATGCTTTGTTGCGAAATAGGAAGCCAATTCCAGATGTAATTTTGGATTGGAGATGCTTAATGTGTGTCTGGAAGGAGAGTTTACAGTCTAACCAGACACCTAGTTATTTATAATTGTCCACATATTCTAAGTCAGAACCGTCCAGAGTAGTGATGATGCTGGACGGGAGGGCAGGTGCGGGTCGCGATCGGTTAAAGAGCATGCATTTAGTTTAACTTGCATTTAAGAGCAGTTGGAGGCCACGGAAGGACAGTTGTATGGCATTGAAGCTCATCTGGAGGTTTGCTAACACAGTGTCCAAAGAAGGGCCAGAAGTATACAGAATGTTGTTGTCTGCATAGAGGTGGAACAGAGAATCACCAGCAGCAAGAGCGACATCATTGATGTATAGAGAAAAGATTAAATAACTATAAAGAGGCTACATACAAGGAGTTCCGGTACTGAGTCAATGTGCAGGGCTACAAGGTAATTGAGGTAATATGTACATGTATGTGTCCATGTACATGTATTGTGTAAGTGTGTGTGTGTGGCGTCAATTTGCATGTGTGTACGTACAGTACATTCGGAAAGTATTCAGAGCTCTTGACTTTTTTCCCACATTTTGTTACGTTACAGCCTTATTCTAAAATTAACTCAATAAAATTTACACACATTACTGATTATTATTATTTTTTGCACATATACTAAAAATAAAAATCAGAAATACCGTAAGTACAGTAGTATTCAGACCCTTTGCAATGAGACTCGAAATTGAACTCAGGTGCATCCTGTTTCCATTGATCATCCTTGAGATGTTTCTACAACTTGATTGGAGTCCACCTGTGGTAATGACATGATTTGGAAAGGCACATGCCTGTCTATATAAGTCCCACAGTTGACAGTGCATGTCAGAGCAAAAACCAAGTCACGAGGTCGAAGGAATTGTCTGTAGAGCTCAGAGACAAGATTGTGTCGACACAGTTCTGGGGAAGTGTACCAAAAAATGTCTGCAGCATGGAAGGTCCCCAAGAATACAGTGGCCTCCATCATTCTTAAATGGAAGAAGTTTGGAACCACCAAGACTCTTCCTAGAGCTGGCCGCCCAGCCAAAATTAGCAATTGGGGGAGAAGGGTCTTGGTCAGGCATGTGACCAAGAACCTGATGGTCACTCTGACCGAGCTCCAGAGTTCCTCTGTGGAGATGGGAGAGCTTTCCAGAAGGACAACCTTCTCTGCAGCACTCTACCAATCAGGCCTTTATGGTAGAGTGGTCAGACGGAAGCCACTCCTCAGCAAAAGGCACATAACAGCCCAGCTTGGGGTTTGCAATAAGGCACGTAAAGGACTTTCAGACCATGAGAAACTTTATTGATATTTTTTTATTTATAATTTTGCAAAAATGTTCCCAAAAATGTTTTGTTTTGTCATTATGTGTAAATTGATAAGGGAGAAAAACTATTGAATCTATTTTAGAATAAGGCTGTAGCGTAACAAAACATGGAAAAAGTCAAGGGGTCTAAATACTTTCCAAAAGCACTGTATTTTGGATGTGTGATTATATGTAGTGTGTGTGTGTGTTTGTTTGTTAGTGTAGTGTGTGTGAGCATGTGGGTAGAGTCCAGTGAGCATGTTGGTAGAGTCCAGTGAGCGTGTTGGTAGGGTCCAGTGAACGTGTGGGTAGAGTCCAGTGAGTGTGTGGGTAGAGTCCAGTGAACGTGTGGGTAGTGTCCAGTGAGTGTGTGGGTAGAGTCCAGTGAACGTGTGGGTAGAATCCAGTGAACGTGTGGGTAGAGTCCAGTGAGTGTTGTATAGAGCCGGTGCAAGAATGTCAGTGCAAAAAAAACAAACAAGGTGGTCAGTGTAAATAGTCCGGGTAGACATTTGATTAACTGTTCAGCAGTCTTATGACTTGGGGGTAGAAGCTGTTCAGGAGCCTTTTGGTTGCAGACTTGGCACTCTGGTACCGCTTGCCGTGCCGTAGTATAGAGAACAGTCTATGACTTGGGTGGCTGGAGTCTTTGACAATTTTTAGGGCCTTCCTCTGACACCATTTACATTTACATTTTACATTTAAGTCATTTGGCAGACGCTCTTATCCAGAGCGACTTACAAATTGGTGAATTCACCTTATGACATCCAGTGGAACAGCCACTTTACAATAGTGCATCTAAATCATTTAAGGGGGGGGGTGAGAAGGATTACTTTATCCTATCCTAGGTATTCCTTGAAGAGGTGGGGTTTCAGGTGTCTCCGGAAGGTGGTGATTGACTCCGCTGTCCTGGCGTCGTGACACCGCCTGGTATAGAGGTCCTGGATGACAGGGAGCTCATCCCCAGTGATGTTCTGGGCCGTACGCACTACCCTCTGTAGCTCCTTGCGGTCGGACGCCAAGCAGTTTCCATACCAGACAGTGATGCAGCCAGTCAAGATGCTCTCAATGGTGCAACTGTTTTTGAGAACGCCTCCTGAGGGGGAAGAGGCGTTGTCATGCCCTCTTCACGGACTGTGTTGGTGGGTTTGGACCATCATAGGTCCTTAGTGATGTGGACACCGAGGAACTTGAAGCTCTCGACCCGCTTCACCACAGCCCTGTTTATGTGAATGTTTACTATAGTCCACGATTAGGTACTTTGTCTTGCTGACGTTGAGGAAGAGGTTGTTGTCCTGGCACCACACTGTCAGGTCTCTGACCTCCTCCCTTTAGGCCGTCTCATCATCATCGTCGGCGATCAGGCCTACCACTGTTGTGTTGTCTGCAAACTTAATGATGGTGTTGGAGTCATGCATGGCCATGCAGTCATGGATGAAGAGCGAGTACAGGAGGGGACTAAGCACGCACACTTAAAGGCCCCATGTTGAGGGTCAGTGTGGCGGAGGTGTTGTTGCCTACCTTCATCACCTGGGGGCAGCCCATCAGGAAGTTTAATCTCAGGGTCCTTAACTTAGTGACGAGCTTGGAGGGCACTATGGTGTTGAACACTGAGCTTTAGTCAGTGAAAAGCATTCTCACATAGGTGTTCATTTTGTCCAGGTGGGAAAGGGCAGTGTGGAGTGCAATAGAGATTGCGTCATTGTTGTCTGCTTGAAACATATAGGTATTACAGACTGGATCAGGGAGAGGTTGAAAATGCTAGTGAAGACTCTTAACAGCTGGTCAGTGCATGCTCTCAGTATGCGCCCTGATAGGCTCGCGTCACTGGACAGCTCGCGGCTGGGTTTCCCTTTGTAATCTGTGATAGTTTGCAAGCCCTGCCATGTCCAACGAGCATCAGAGCCGGAGTAGTAGGATTGGATCTTGGTCCTGTGTTAACTCTTTGCCTGTTTTATGGTTTGTTGGAGGGTGTAGCGGGATTTCATAAAAGCATCCGTATTAGTGTCTCGCTCCTTGAAATCAGCAGCTCTAGCCTTTAGCTCAGTGCGTATTTTGCCTGCAATCCATGGCTTCTGGTTGGGATATGTACATACAGTCCCCGTGGGGACGATGACGTCGGTGCACTTATTAATGAAGTCGGTGACTGATGTGGTACATTCCTCGACCCTGTTTAGTGCACTACTTTTTTATCAGAGCATGCATAAGGAATAGGGTTTCACTTCAAACTTCAAACAAGACTTAGAGCTCTAAAAGTGTCAAGGTCATCGACATGGTTTATATTGGGACATCAGCCATTACGTAACAAGTGCTGAGCGAAAAGTCCCTGCTTTTGAATCCAAAGGATGTTGTTTGCAATGTCCATCCGACGTTCATCCACTGTCCATCCGACGTTCATCCACTGTCCATCCGACGTTCATCCACTGTCCATCTGACGTTCATCCACTGTCCATCTGACGTTTGTCTATTTCCTCCTGTTTTCTCCTGTAAATATGTATTGCTTAGCTCTCTCTATGCACAACAAGCATAGAATCAGCCAATGGGCTATCAGGTTGCCTGTAAACAAAACCGGATGCTCGGCAACACCAAATTCATGTTTCTTTCCCCGTTATACGAGAGCACTTCCTGTGACTGAAGTGACAGTAATGTCTCTTTTAAGGTTGGTCACTGGGCAGCCTGAAATAACAGTGTGCTGTGGGATAGAGTTACAGACAATGGGACTGAAGATAAAACTTTGATCAAAATTCCATAAGTTCTTTCTCACAAAGCTTGATTGAATCAGAGTGGAAATGACATACAACAAAAACACAGACAGATTTCCTGTATTACACATTTCAGTAGCGTGTTGCATTAAACTGGCCTTGGACCATTAATGATATTCAGTGAGAGATAGATAGGCCCACAACTGCAGTAACAGCGCCCATGGTAGTGTGTGTGTGATGTAACGTGCAGTGACAAACGACCTGCAGCCCACAGTGTGACAGTGATGACTGGGCTCTGCAGTGCGGCTGCTGGTTTGTGAAACAGTTTTCCCCCACCATCGAACCCCAGGCAATCTCAGTCAGGTCATAACAAGCATATAACTATGAATGTACGTATGTTCTCCTCATCCCGCCTTCAGCTTACTTTTGCATGCACACCAGAACACAAGACAAAAGGAACTATTCACTCGTAAAAGAAAACACCTAATGGGGTCTTTGCGATGATCAGGAAAAGAAACCATTCTTGACTATGCAGCGAGGGACATACTTTCTATTAGTTACATAGCCACAAAAGATCACACACTTGAAAACTGATCCCTCAGCTGGGTAGCAAGAGGTTTTGTGGATCTTGTGAACAATGATCACCTTGAATGTCCATACAGTCAGAGAGCCCACTTGGTAACAGGGCTGGTTGTTTGACCCCTGACCTCCAGGCAGCTCCACTGAAGCTGGAGAAACAGAACAGTGGAGGAGAAGAAGAGTACGGAGAGGTAGTGGGGGGTGACAACAGGCCATTGTCTGTGGGACAGTAACAGTTTCCTCATTCACAGCAAGCAGGCACAGCCCGGGCATTTACATGTGTCTAAGGCATGGGGGGTGCACATTGTGTAACTTCGAGACTGAGAGAAAGTGCATTTCTAAGGGATATTTTGAATTGTTCATAAATCTGTTATTCGTCCAGCATACACCCCTGCAACCAGACATGCTTTATTTACTTATTTGCTGGATTCAGAGTTCATTAGCCCAAAAGTTAACATAATTGTGCTTACAGTAAATGTTTTCCATTGTAAGTCTGTTTACATTGGTAGCCCATTGGATAGGAAATGTTTCGGGTAGAGGAGGAGAGGCACGCAACAATCTAAGTCGGTCTCCCTCGCAGGATGCATGTATGAGACATTCAGGGTGGGATTACAGGATGTTTGTTTCCCGCAGCTCACATCACTGAGTCAAAATAGAAGCGACTAATCAAAAAAATACCTTTCAACATAAATTGGGCGTCAACAGCCAAGATCCATTAAACAGTGCTGATGAAAGTCAGTGCCCTTCAAACTTGATATCTTGTATCATCCACCAGACTTAAACGGTGATATATGAAATAGACTATTCTTCAGTCACAAAAGCAGCACAGAAAAAAAGGTATTGCTGAGAGGAGAGCAAATATAAAGTGTAAAGCAGGTCTAACACAATGGAATGTCTGAGCCCTGAACACTGATCAGCCGAAGAAGAACTACTAGCCAGTGGAGTGGGCATTATAGGCACGAGCATCATTAACATGTGTGCACGTACTCTATCTGTCCTATACCCGCATTATTCTCAAATAGCAGCAAGGCAGGCAGGGGCGACATACGGCCATCCTAACCTGCATATCCCTTGTTATTGGTTGTGGTAATAAAACGTTTCAGATGGTAGCCTATATTATGTTAATTACGTGCGTAAAAGTTTGAATAGATTTTAAAGGACACATTGATTAAAACAATGTGGTAGCTTTTATCCTGTTTTAAAGTTGTAGCCGGTCAACATAAAATCGAACAATATTCCAATTGTGGAATAAAAACTTGTTTTTAAACAGCTAGGCTACGTGACATGGCGCACTAACCTAACCCATATGGAGTTTATTAAAACGCGTACGTGTGCTAATCTCCAAGCCGATATGACATTTTCCCCACTCACCTTGAACACATCACCATACGTGCCAGTCCCAATGCGATGAATTAACTCGTAATCATTCAACGGGTCCAAAAACGAGACTCCGATAGTGGTATCCATGCTTACAGACTGAACTGCGCCTGGACTCAAATGCACGTTTTTATTCATTCATGACAACAACACATCCAGCGAATCAACCACTGGACGCACGTTATAGTTCCAGTAAACCCTGGAGCGCAATACTCCACCACCATTCTGACAGGCAAATAGAGCTAATAGCCACAAATACTAGTCTTCTTTTCAGTCATTCATCTTATTCTAACCGAATCACAACTGGGGTTGTAGGCTGGGTTTCTGTATAAGTACGTTGTGATATCTCCTGATATAACACGGTGCTTTATAAATACATTTGATCGATTGATTATGCACCGTCGTGTATCCAAGTCAAGTGATCTCAAATCCCAAGTGTTTTCCTGATATATAACAAAATATTACCACTCAGGAAAACAAACAGGCAGATGCACACTGTACATCCCAGACATCGATGAATACCCCTTCATGACATGTGAAACAGTATATCCACAATATTAAAAAGAGAAAGAATATCATTTTAACTTATTTTATTATCTGCAGATAAAAAAAAAAAAACAAGTTATCAAGCAAAATACTACTGAATGTAGCTACCAGGGACACCTACAGCAATCCCATTGAAACAGTGTGTGGTCTTTCTGGTCACTTTCTATTGCCTATTGCAGCTCTGGCTCGTCTCAACTGAAGGCCACCTACATTAGAAAAAAAAGGCAAAGTATAAGGCAACAAATAGCTAGCATATAAAGAGCCAACGTAACAGAGTTGGACATTGTTACACAGTAATAGTCCGAATCACTTCCAGGGATTTCAATCAAAAAGATGAAAATTAAGATTCAAGGGCAGAAAATATAGAATGGAATTCAGACTGCTTTCAAACAGAGCAATTCCCCCATTCCAAAACAGGTTCTGGGACAGGGTGTTTTCACCATTACTTTGGCTTTACAGAGCTTCTACACATAAATCAGTGAGTACTCAAAGAGTTGATGTGCACTACTGCCCATTAGATCCACACAAAGTGACAGCAATTGAATGTTTTAACGACCTATGATACACAATCATTATTGAATCACAAGATTAAAAAGAATGACTTGGTTGACAAATCTGTTCAAACTTGATTAAAGTGACTTCCTCCACATGGACACGTGTGTCATGTTCTTACCGACCCTCTCATGACCTTAACAGGACTTATGATATGATTGCTAAAATAACCTTAAAAATAAAATAAAAAAAGAAGCTAATCGCTGATGCATCAGTTGTGTGTATTGCCTTGCCTCTCAGTCGGTCCTACAGTCAGTCTCCCTTTGTTTCTCTCCCAATGGAAACTCTAGCCTGGTTCCAGATCTGTTTGTGCTGTATAGACACTCCTATGACAATGACCATGGGAGTTGGCTATACAACACAACCAGACATGGGAACCAGGCTGGAGAAAGTTCTACAGCCAGAGTTGTCCTTCTACAGAGATTTGCGCTGGCGCTTCATGAACGACATGGTGTAGTCTCCCGACTGCGTGCTCTTCTGCCTCTTCATTTGAACCTGTGACTGGGCGGTGAGCTGGAGCTTGATGGCACTGGAATTGATCTTGGCTGCCGACAGCAGCTCCTTCATGCCTTTCATCTTCTTGCTCTGGAAGGCCACCAGGGGACCCATGCTGGGGGAAGGCAGCTGTTGGGCAGGAGAGGGCACCGGGCTGGGGGACTTGGCCTTGCCTTCTGGGTCTCCACCGCGGAGTCCTGAGGAGCGACGCCGCGTCCCACCCTCCCCACCTACTTTCTTGGCCTGGGCGGGCTGGGTTGGTGGTGGGACAGGGGTGGTGGGGGTGGATTGTGTAGGAGGGGAAGCTTGGTCTTCCAGTTTGGACTCACGTCTTGGCCCACGTCTTCGCCCCTCGCGGGGGTCCTCGCTGGATTGGTCGTCGTCGTCCTGGGGCTCCGGCTCTTTGGTGATGATAGACACTTTCTGACGAATCTGTGGAGGATGTAACAGTGAACAAGGATATAATAGTGTTTTAAAGGGTGGTTTGTGAAAACATCTAGTTGGATTAAATAGGTTATAAAGTGACTAGGGATGTCTTTAAAGGGATAGTCCAGTCTTGTGGTGGTGTGAATACCTGTGCGTCAAAACGACTGAGGGACTGGACCAGGTAGGTGGCCCAGCCCACGTGGAGGACGGGGGTGGGGCTTCCCTCCTCCCACTTACAGATACCGTCATAAAACCGCAACAGGTGGGCAAAGCATTCTGGGTCCTGGAGGGCCGAGAGGGCGGCGGCCTGTATGGGCTGGTCCTGAGGTGGAGGGAGAAGGGGCGAGAGAGGGAAGAAAGGAGGCAAGAGAGAGGGAAGAGAGGGGGGCGAGAGAGAGGGAAGAGAAATTAATGGAACATAGGAAGGAAATGAGTAGATAATAGATAGAGGAGGGAAGTGTGATGAATGGGGTCCATTCAATACATCAATGAAAGGCAGCGGTCATATGAGATATTATTAATGCATCATTCTGGGACATGAGATTAAAATGAGAAGTGGAAAATGTTTTATTCAGTTCTTAATGATGTAATGACTAGTGGAATTTTACCTTTTCTCCTCCCTCCCCTCCGCTCTCGGCAGCTGCAGCCGTCTCCTTCAGCAGGGTGGGGATGACGTCGTTGGCGATGTCGAAAAATTCCTTGTAGATCTCTTCGTCCTCGCGGAAGTAGTTGTAGCTGGGGGAGTGAGATCATCATAGATTGTTATAAAGCACATGAGGTCAGACTTCTTTAAAAAGTGTCAGTTCATGATGACCTTTCATTCAATCAATGAGGTTATGTATTTTCCACATATGGGGGGCGGCAGGGTAGCCTAGTGGTTAGAGCGTTGGACTAGTAACTTAAAGGTTGTAAGTTCAAATCCCCAAGCTGCCAAGGTACAAATCTGTCTTTCTGCCCCTGAACAGGCAGTTAACCCACTGTTCCTAGGCCGTAAATGAAAATAAGAATTTGTTCTTAACTGACTTGCCTAGTTAAATAAAGGTAAAATAAAAAGGGATATTAAAAGGTGTGAACACTTGTAGCCCTTCTTTTTTTTTCAAGAACCCAAAAACATGACAGAAAATACTCAAACGGCATGTTATTTATGTTGGTAGATCACACGCCATGATCCTTGTTGTCGTGACAGCCAGCCGAGGGAGCCGAGACTGAAGAACAATGTGTGAAACAGGAAAGGCAGAGAGGTAAAGGGAAGTCGAGAGGAGAGGGAATGTACCGACTTGCCTTTCTGGTGCACACATCCTAGAGACAGAAAGAGACCAACAGAGAAACAGGAGTAAATCGGCCCCGTCAGCTGTTCCCCGTGATCGGGTCGGTTAGTATTTTTAGTCCCTTCAGGCCGATGAACAGTGTTTAAATAGGAGTAAAGTGCAGGTTTACTGCCCCACGAGAATCAGAGCCAAGCCTGGAGGAAAGCTCCCTGCGATTGCCTGTCCCGAGGACATCGTATTTAGGCAACACACGCCCTGTTAGTCAGACAGAATTATGCCCCTAGAAGATATGCATGCAATATAATGAGTATAGTGTCATACAAAACCATAAGCTAGCCTGAAAGGACATGGTCAGACAACTTGTTCCAGATTTAAGTCTACAAAACGCTGTAATTAAGAGCCTAACGTTCCTGAGCGAACATCTGCTGCCCCCTACTGTCAGAAAGGTGATACAGTAACTGGTGTAAATTGTCCTCGCATACCTCAGCAAAAGATGGTCAACAGGGTTTGCCTCAGTATCCATGGTTTCAATACTAATAATTAATAATAATTTATGTAAACTTCGTTGTTGTTATATTTTACCCCCTTTTTCTATCCAATTTCAATTGTCTCATCGCTGCAACTCTCCAACGAGCTCGAGAGGCAAAGGTCGAGTCATACGTCCTCAAAAAACATGCCCCGCCAAACTGTGCTTCTTAACACTGCTTGCTTAACCCGGAAGGCAGCCGCAGCAATGTATAGGAGTTACCACCGTTCACCTGATGACCGAGGTCAGCCTGCAGGCACCCGACCCACCACAAAGAGTTGCTAGAGCGCGATGACCCAAGTAAAGCCGACCCCCCCCCAGCCAAACCCTCATCGTACCTGGACAATGCTGGGTAAATTGCGCACCGCCCTGTGTGACTCCCGATCACGGCCGGTTGTGATACAGCCCAGGATCCAACCCGGGTCTGTGGTGAGGCCTCTAGCACTGCGATGCAGTGCCTTAGAACGCTGTGCCACTCGGGAGGTGAAATTGGACTTTTATAGCCTTTTTCATTACATAAGCAATCAATAAGGCATTACATTAGGGAAGTTAAGGGACACTTAAATGAATGATGCCAAAGGGTATTTCTGTGGGCCAAACATACCTTTTTACCATAAAACACAGATAGTTGACACAGAGCAACAGTGGAAGGAGCATACAGAAGGTAGCTAAGCTTGTTGCTCCAGTAACTTACTCCTGCATGACCTGTGCAGCCTCGGCCCAGGCCCCCAGTGCCTCCCGGACCTCCCTGTGTCTGTAGTGGTAGCCAGCCAGGTACATGAAAGGGTAGATGTGTTCGTTGTTGTAGTACTTCTTAGCAGAGTTCACAGCCTGGAAAAAAATAAAAACACACATACTTGCAAGGTATGAATAACTCCTCAAAATGAGCTGATTAAATTATATCTCAAGGATGATTTTATTAGGATGACGTTTCAAATCAAAATGTCACCGCTTTAATGTTGGTGTACAGATCCACACACTCACTTGAAGGTGGATGGTGTAGGGGTTCTCTTTGCCAGGGAGGGGCTCCTGGTCCTCCAGGTCAGCCAGGGTGCCCATGGCCATGGGGTATCTGTGGCACAGCAACGGCAAAGAGCGACTTGGGTTGAAATGACAGAACAATAAAACATGCTTACTACAGAAAATAATTCATTTGGATGTAAACCAATAAGCATTTTCACCACAACACTTCAAAACTAATTTAGTATTTTCAACAAGCTTTTGAGATAAAAAAAATAATCACCTTTCCAGGTCTCCTCGCTCATAGAGCAGCCATAGAAGCCTCTGTGTAGGAAAAAGATCAGAGACCGAGGACAACACAGAGAAGCATTTATGAGGTAAATATAAACTACTGTTCCAGCCAGCTTGATGTCTTCGATGATGCCAACAGGTGCATTTTAGATGAAACTCTCCCCTTACAATATTCATTGGAATCACACTTATCCCCAATGTGCTGATGGTGGTCACACCTGTTGAAGCTGTAGCATCTCAGAGCTGTCAGTGTGCAGGTCCAGGGAAGGGTTGATGGCACACACCATGAAGGCCACCTCCATGTTCCTGTTACACTTCATATAGGAGCCCTTCAGGTACAGCCAGCTCTGGAGGACAGGGGGGAGATGGGGGGTTACGGTTGAGAGGTGTTGTACTGTGTTTACAAGTTCAAGGTGAGTGTGTGTAGAACAGCAGTTCTATGTAGTTGATAAGTAGCTATATTAAAAAGGTGTGTGAGTGCATGTTATTATAAGGTAATGTTATTGCAAGGGGTGGAAGTATCTCTGTACCTTACTTACCCTCTCGCCGACACCGGCGGCAACTGTCTGCCCCCTCCGGTCCTCATTGCCCTTGCCGTGCCAGGTGACCTCAGCGGTCTCCTCTCCGTTCTTGCCAAAGATGACCCAGGCATGGTCCTCGGACAGGGCGAGGTGCACATCCCGCAGCCCCAGAACCTGGCACGCTGCCACCACTGCAAATGCTACCCCCGAGCTGTCCAGCTTTGTGCCTGTTCAAAATAAAGAAAAGCAATAGGATTGAGTTAGTAACAGCTTTAGCCTCCTTCAGACAAAACAACCTTGTATTTTAGTCAAACTATACAACATGCTTTCCTGTTTGTGAACGATGGTTTTTATTGGGTCACAAGGGCAATACAATCACACAAAGAAATGCCATGACCTTTTCTGGTTATTTTGTCATTGTTTTCCCCACTTACACACCGTCCCCACCTATCCCAAACATACCCCAGGCGGACCCACTCACAATAAATAAATAATGCATTTTTTTAAATGCACACACTACCAGTCAAATGTTTGGACACACCTACTCATTCCAGGGTTTCTTTATTTTACTATTTTCTACATTGCAGAATAACAGTGAAGACATCAAGACTATGAAATAACACATATGGAATCATGTATGGAATCATGTAGTACCCCATATATTTTATATTTGAGATTCTTCAAAGTAGCCACCCTTTGCCTTGATGACAGCTTTGCACACGCTTGGCATTCTCTCAACCAGCTTCATGAGGTAGTCACCTGGAATGCATTTCAAAGAACAAGTGTGCCTTGTTAAAAGTTAATTAGCAAAAATTATTTCCTTCTTAATACGTTTTAGTCAATCAGTTGTGTTGTGACAAGGTAGGGATGATATACAGAAGATAGCCCTGTTTGGTAAAAGACCAAGTCCATATTATGGGAAGAACAGCTCAAATAAGCAAAGAGAAACAACAGTCCATCATTACTTGAAGACATGAAGGTCAAGTCAATCTGGAACATTTCAAGAACTTTGAAAGTTTCTTCAAGTGCTATGATGAAACTGTCTCTCATGAGGCCCGCCACAGGAAAAGAAGACCCGGAGTTACCTCTGCTGCAGAGGAAAAGTTCATTTGAGTTACCAGCCTCAGAAATTGCAGCCCAAATAAATGTGTCAGAGTTCAAGTAACAGACACATCTCAACATCAACTGTTCAGAGGAGACTGTGTGAGTCAGGCCTTCATGGTTGAATTGCTGCAAAGAAACCACTGCTAAATGACACCAATAATAAGAAGAGAGTTGCTTGGGCCAAGATACACGAGCAATGGACATTAGACCAGTGGAAATCTGTCAGTTGGTCTGATCAGTCCAAATTTGAGATGTTTGGTTCCAACCGCCGTGTCTTTGTGAGACGCAGAGTAGGCGAACGGATGATCTCCGCATGTGTAGTTCCCACCGTGAAGCATAGAGGAGGAGGTGATGGTGCTATGCTGGTGACACTCAGTTATTTATTTAGAATTCAAGGCACACTTAACCAGCAGGGCTACCACAGCATTCTGCAACAATACGCCATCCCATCTGGTTTGCGCTTAGTGGGACTATCTGTTTTTCAACAGGACAATGACCCAACACACCTCCAGACTGTGTAAGGGATATTTGACCAAGGAGAATGATGGAGTGCTACATCATATGACCTGGCCTCCATCATCACCTAACCCAATTGAGATGGTTTGGGATGAGTTGGACCGCAGAGTGAAGGAAAAGCAGCCAACAAGTGCTCAGCATATGTGGGAACTCATTCAAGACTGTTGGAAAAGCATTCCAACAGCATTCCAGGTGAAGCTTGTTGAGAGAATGGCTACTTTAAAGAATCTCAAATATATTTTGATTTGTTTAACAGTTTTTGGGGAACTAAAGAAAAACCCTTGAATGAGTAGGTGTGTCCAAACGTTTGACTGATACCATCTGTCCCCCACGCACACACACACAAAAGTTTGGGGTCACTTGGAAAAGTCCTTGTTATTGAAAGTAAAGCACATTTTTTTGTCCATTAAAATAACATCAAATTGACCAGAAATACAGTGTAGACATTGTTAATGTTGTAAATGACTATCGTAGCTGGATTTTTTAATGGAATATCTACATATCTTATTAGAAAACCTTCTTGCAATTATATAAGCACAGATTAACTGTTGTTCTGATTAAAGAAGCAATACAACTGGCCTTCTTTAGACTAGTTGAGTATCTGGAGCATCAGCATTTGTGGGTTCGATTAAAGGCTCAAAATGGCCAGAAACAAAGAACTTTCTTCTTAAACTCGTCAGTCTATTCTTGTTCTGAGAAATGAAGGCTATTCCATGTGAGAAATTGCCAAGAAGCAGAAGATCTCATACAACGCTGTGTACTACTTCCTTCACAGTACAGCGCAAACTGTCTCTAACCAGAATAGAAAGAGGAGTGGGAGGCCCCGGTGCACAACTGAGCAAGAGGACAAGTACATTAGTGTGTCTAGTTTGAGAAACAGATGCCTCACAAGTCCTCACAAGTTTTTCTAATGATCAATTAGTCTTTTAAAATGATAGAATAAGACATATGATTTGATCAGCCATGTACCCCAAATCCTACCTGTGATGAGACTGAAGAGGGATTGGATGTGGGCGCGGTCCTTAAAGTAGGAGCGGCTCAGGCTGTTCCAGATGACGTCAGACACCTTCTTCACCAGTTCCCTGCTGGATCCACCAGCAGGCCTGCGGTACTGAGACAGGTCCACTGCTCCCCGGATTTGGGCAGTAAAACGCTCACGTAGGGCCGACAGCATCCCTAACTCCACTGTAGGGAAGCAGGAGTTTGGACAGTCTGGCTCCAGTGGCTCGAAGCGCACCCCCGGGACGTTTATTGGTATGACCCGGTTCACGGCCAGGAAGTGTTCAACGAAGCCCAGGACCAATGAGAGAAGGGCCAGGTCCGGTTCGGGTTTACGGAGCTCCGCATCGAACAACGCAACCACACCATCGATCCCCTTTAGGGGGAAGTGTTTCTTCTGGGCTGAGTGTAGTCCCATGTCGAACCCTCTCCTCCGTCACAGCTCGCAGTCACTCACTAGGCCGGTGTGTCTTCTCCACTCTCAGCTGCAGTGATGTCATAGGGGCTGGATGAGAGCAAAGTGTAAATCAGTACCAGCACACACATTGAAATCAGTTATACTGTATTTTCCCCTAACACTCAAAGGCCTTTGTATGGCTTCTTTCACTTTGTGCAAAACAAACTGACCAGCCTAAGTGGGCGTGGCACAAATATCCATTCATTCAAAAAAAAGTAAACTAATATTGGGTACAAATATTGATATCTGATACAAACTGGGCTAACTCGCTAATAACAATGTTGTAAAATAATATCAAATCCAGATAATAGCATGATAGTTTAAATGGTTCCATTAAAATTTAACCACCCAACACAAGATCATAAAATTAACAATAAGCTATTAAGATTCATTTTGTCAAGAACAAACACTAAGGTTGAGGAATTTGATTGACAGGCAGGTGCAGTTAGCAACAATATGCAAATAGGCTATGTAATACGCCAAAGCTAGCCAGCTATGCTAGCAGGTATAATAGAAAAACATGCACAACTACATGAAAATACAACTATTATGTGTATTCCAATCGATTTACAAACCTTCCCGAACTCATAGCCCGCTCGTAAGCTTATTAATATTTCGAAAGAAACCTAATACGCACCCGTTAGTTCAATGCTACATCCACATGTTTTTGTTTGTGCCTTGCTTTTGCCGCGCAGTTCTATGACTGTATTCGGTCTGTTCAACTGTGTCAGAACTTTGGCGCGCCTTCAAATAGCTACCAACAATGCAGAGTCGTGCTTAATCGAAGATTAGACAGTTCAAAGTATTTGCAGCTCTACTAAGCTGTGCACCCGGCGCTCAGTTTAAACGTGTTTGAACGAGACCCCTTTTGTCCTTCCTTTATTGACTGGGCAGATGCATGTATGGAAATGTAGTTCAACTTTACACCATTGTTGCCAAAACGTTCTAAATAAGATCACCGGAGAAGACAGCGTTATAACGCGTTTATAAACACTGATGGCAAGTCTCGTGATAAACATTACATCATGAAAAGAGGCGGGCACACCCCCACATTTGTTTTTCAAATTAACGCATTAACGTTTTTCTGTAGGCAAGTCATTTTTTAATCACATTTTAAAATCACATTTAGGCATCCGTGAGACACAGCATTAAATAAAAATAGGCTTTAATTATAGGGCCTTAAATGGTTGGCAAACACAAAAACACTTCATACATGTTCATGGGCAAACTCATTTAGAACCTAGTCTGATCATCTTATATAATGTCGCCTAGTAGTTCCCCAGACAACTAGGTTAAGGTTAAGGCAATGTTTTATACAGAAATATGATATTGCATAGGCAGGGATGGGCAAAAATGATTAAATACAATTACAAAATACCATAAAGATCAAGGTATCAAAATAAATCACAGAATACTTGTATTTTGAAATGTATTTAATTGAAATACAGTTTTACATTTGCAAGTAGCAAGCCCAAACAGAAACAACATTCTCAGTAACAGTTATGTGTTGTGATATGTGTTGTTTTATCTACCTTAGTTGAATGCACTGACTTGAGTCACTCTGGAAAATAGTTTCTGCTGAATGACCTAAATGTATGTGTGGAAATGAACATACCAAAATGAACTGCAAAGCACACTGGGTATTATTATTGGCCTTGTTTCAGGGGGCATGTCCAGATGGAATACAGCTTTACCTAATTATCCTAACCTGCTACAAAAGTCAATTTTGACAAAAGCCATAGACCTTCCAGACAAAACCTTGATTTGGGTGGAGCTCATTAGCATAATACTTAGCATGCTTTGCGATTGTCTATTTTTTCATTCATGTATTATTAATTTACTTAGCAGATGCTATTATCACACAATAGTGCAATCAGACTTCTGATATCAATGCAGGGTGAAAGGGGACCACAAAATAGTGAACCGCTATAATTAAGAATAATATTTATAGTTTTTTGTATTTGGGAAATACAAATTACAGCTCTTGAAAGTATCTTGTTAAAAAATGCATTGGAGTGTAGTTCTGCCCAGTGTAATACAAATGACAAAATACTCGGAAGCAATTGAACTACACCAAACAAAAATATAAACGCAACATGGAAAATGTTGGTCCCATGTTTCATGAGCTGAAATAAAATAAATGTTTCATAAGCACAAAAAGCTTATTCCTTTCAAATTTTGTGCACAGAAGTCTCAATTTTTTAGGGAGCGCCCAACCGGCCTCAGAACCGCAGACCACGTGTATGGCGTCGTGTGGGCAAGCGTTTTGCTGAGGTCAACGTTGTGAACAGAGTGCCCCATGGTGGCGGTGGGGTTATGGTATGGGCAGGCATAAACTATGGACAATTAACACCAGTTATTGGACCTTTATTTAACTAGGCAAGTCAGTTATAAACAAATTATTATTTTCAATGACGGCCTAGGAACAGTGGGTTAACTGCCTTGTTCAGGGACAGAACGACAGATTTCTACCTTGTCAGCTCGGAAACAAGATCTTCCAACCTTCTGGTTACGAGTCCAATGCGCTAACCACTAGGCTACCTGCCGCACCAATTGCATTTTATCGATGTCAATTTGAATGCACAAAAATACTGTGACGAGATCCATTGGGCCCATTGTGAGGCCCATTTTGTTTTAAGGTATCTGTGACCAATAGATGCATATCTGTATTCCCAGTCATGTGAAATCCATAGATTAGGGCCTAATGAATTTATTTCAATTGACTGATTTCCTCATATGAACTGTAACAGTAAAAATCGATGAAATGATTCCATTTTGCTTTACATTTTTGTTCTGTATACATATTTCCAATATATGTAACAGAAATAGTGCCCATCTATGTGAATAGGCCTACACTTGGCTTTGCTTTTTGTTTTATAGCCTAAGCACTTTATAAGGCCAATTTACATTATCAAATTAGAAAACATAGGGTCATGTTTGCATAATAAAATGTGGTAGGTATTTTGCCAAAAACAGGCTATACATTTATAAACAGAATGGGAAAATGTTGGGTATAGCCCTTTAAATGAGCTAACGTCAAATGTCCGCCTTGTTTCGCTCTTTCGGTCCTGCACACTCACGGCGCTTCAGTACGTGCGCGTGAAGGTGCACAGGCTCGGTGACACTTGCACCCAGCTCTTTGGGAATAGGAGGAAAGTCGGAAGAAAAGGTTCATTTAAGGACAGCAATAACAACATTTATTCTCACCTTTACTGTGCAGAATATTGTGAAATTACAGGAAAATGGCAGATTCAATGACCCAGTCCGCCCAGATATCATCGTCGCAGGGGCTTGCCGATGGACAGAACTCTGTTGCGGCCAAAGACTCAAAAATGTCGGGTAAGACGGATGTCATTCTATGTTGCAATAGTCAACATAGAAATGCTGTTTAAACGTTAAGTAACACAGGTGCTTTGAAATAAAGTAGCCCGTTGCTCTAATGTAAGACCGTCAAAAAACAATGTTTTAGGACCGTGAAAGGCAGGTAAATTTAAAATGCTTAGCTCTACACTTATTTGTTCGTTGGGAAGGTTAACCAGTATAGTGTCCTTGTCTCTGTAAGCACTTGACATAGTCAAGTTGTTTAACAAGTAGTCCATACCTTGTGAACTGATGATTTTGCATTATTGTGGGCGTCAAAGGGTGCTAAATATCCTAATATTAGACGTCCTACTTGACCAACAAACACCCACCGCCCTCTATGGGATCGAACGATACTCCACTGACGAGAAATTGTTTTAGAACACGGTTACCACCTACCCGCCGTTGGTTCGAGAAACGCGCACCACTATTTGATGGCACACCAAACTAGTCTACTTGCTTTGCCAAAGTTCTCTCAACCTCTGCAATCCCGAACTTTGTATTAACCAGACAAGGAAACCGAACGCAATGCCACATTTTATTCTATATTTGGGCCACGGTGAAATGGCTACATGTTGCAGGGACTGTGATCTGCACTGCAGATTCATTGTTCCCAATGATTTGTATATACACTAGTTGACTGATAGGGGGCGCTGTTTTGAAGTCACCGTTCCTCTATCTTGGCACTCACCCATTGAAAAAAAAAATCGGGTATAGAAAGCATTACATTTACATTTAAGTCATTTGGCAGACGCTCTTATCCAGAGCGACTTACAAATTGGTGAATTCACCTTGTGACATCCAGAAAGCTATATATTAATGTATTAATTTCTACATTCGTTTTTGCCACATTTATTCTATTAGACACCATACTGCATACCTTTTCAATTGTGAGGTTAACAATTTTTTTCCCCCTTAAAGTATATGTTTTAGAGATTAATGTCTCGACTACAAAAAAACAAACACATGCATGTAATTTTGTCCTTGAAACATGTAAATGAAATACTGTAGAATTCCAGTCCTACTGGGGAGTTCCCATATTACCTACTGGTGGTTTCAAAGCTTCTCAATTACATTTTTTCCCCCTTTATTTAGCTAGGGAAGTCAGTTAAGAACAAATTCTTATTTTCAACGATGGCCTAGGAACAGCGGGTTAACTGCCTTGTTCAGGGGCTGGACACCAGATTTTTACTTTGTCAGCTCGGGGTCCAACACTCTAACCACAAGACTACCTGCCTCACATCAATACATGGATGGCATCAACAATCCAGGGTTTATATACATTGTTGATTGTTATTGGGCAACTGCAAATTTAAGGGAGGACCTCTTAAAGGCCTGCTGTTTTTTTCTGTTGCCAAATCACTTCCACATTGGTCAACAAAGCCATGCAAGAATATTAGTGCTTCAAAGTCCAATCCCTCTAAATTTGTTTGCTATGATGCATTGATTCTATGTTTTGTTTCTATTTTGTCTTTGGCTGCATGTGTCCTGTAAGCTATATGATTGGGGGGAGGAAAGTACACTGTTGTCTTTGCAACAGTCTTCAAACTGACAGTTTATTGTCCATTAGGGAAGGGCATTTCAAATAGTTTAATCCATCTATTCAGCAAACCATGTCTCACTAATTAAACTTGAAACAAGCCTCTGTTGGGAGTACATTTGTGTATTAGGCAATAACTTCCTGTATATTATGCAATATTGGCAAATACTTATGGGGCACTGATAGTAAAAAAAAAATTACACTGCCATACATGCACTCAACATATTCAGTTGGCCTTGCTGTTATGGTTTTTGTCATTGTTTTCCATTGTCTTTAATCTGTTTCTCTTTTTTGTTCAATTTGTTGGTGCATTGGGTGGGAAATTATTATTTTTTCTTCGGGGGGACTGTGGGGGAGGTCTTGGATGGTTGAGGGGCAGCTCTTTGGGAACTGAGGGGGAGATCTTGAGCAGAGCGTTGACTCTGGTTGCTTCTGTATCGCTCTGGGTGGGAGGCTGTTCGATGAGCAATGTTACGTAGTTGATGAGCGGCTTCACTGCATGCATATTGTATTTAATTTTTTTTAAATATAAAAAAATAATGTTACGCTAAAGTAGCCTAATCAGATGATCAATGTACAAACTGTTCTTAAATTGAAAATCATTACTTTATTGGTTGACCTACAGGTTGTGTGTTACAGGCTTACGTTAACATATGGTAAAGTAAGCAACTAACCATTTTTTAAATGTAGTTTACTGTATATAATTTCAAAGGCATGCCAAAAAGGGACCCAGCTCATATTGCCAACGGGGAATGCTTTTGTAATCTGTTCAAGGCTGAATACCAGTTATATTGCCTCAAGTGGGTGTGTCACAAAGGCATTTAAGAACTGGTAATTTTTTCAAAGGTGAGTAGTATTTACGCTTCGCTCAAACCGACCGCGTCGTTGCATTTTGGTACACCAGGATTACGTTAATTTCCAATCAAAGGCTGTGTTTGCCTTACGGCATTGCGTTGCAGTGCGTTCTGTGTGGTACATATGTTGGACGTCTCGAACGTATGCGTCAAACTGTATGCGTAGACGGCTTGACAGAAATGGTAGCAGAAGGTGAATGTTGAACTTTAGTTGCATACGTATTCAGATGATGCTGCGTACTATTTTGCGCAATGACTGTCGGTGTGTTTGACACGCTAGGCCAGTGATAACTTTTTCACTGTTTTTCAAAGTGTCAATTTAAATGTTTAAAAAAAACGAATCTCCAAGATATTGGGATTGCCTTGGCATTTTTCTGTAGTCCATGCTACATTGTCAGTTGTCTGTCTACCATTCTTTCATTTGTCCTTGGTCACACATACCAGATAGATGCCTGCAACTGCCTTGTCTATTTATCCCCCCCTTAACTCGGCTGTATGATTTAATGATGACACACAAGTCCTCGTTGGAACCTTGGTGCTACTGTCGTACAGTATCAATGTCCCGTGGCCAAGTTAATGTAGCACCCAGTCTGGAGGAAACCAAATGGACTTACAGTACCAGTCAAACGTTTGGACACCTACTCATTCCAGGGTTTTTCTTTATTTTCTACTTTGTAGAATAATAGTGAAGACATCAAGACTATTAAAATAGCACATGGAATCATGTAGTGACCAATGTGTTAAACTAATCAAAATATTTGAGATTCTTTAAAGTAGCCACCCTTTGCCTTGATGACCACTTTGTACACTTGGCCTTTCTTGCCACCTGAGGCCGGTGTTGGCCAGTCTCTTTTATGCCTACTTCATTCTCAACACACTTGAGTGACAACACTAAGGAAGTGACCATAGAGATCAACCTAAGATGTCTCGCATCTAAAAGTGCATTGAGCCAGTTGATTGTCAGGGTTATTTAGTTCATGAAAAGCACCCCCTGTTCTTTTGGATGCCGCTTCTCCGAGGTGATTGTGCAAGCTCCGTCAGTGGAACCATTTATCTAAGGTGGCATGGGTCTACTATTTTGTTGGGACTGTACAGGATAATTTGTTACAATGATTTCTGATTATCTCCGAAATGCTGTTCCAGTTGTCAGTGTTTTGAATCAGTGCTATTTTCTTTCTGCATCTGTTTGAATAGGAAGTTAAAATATTGCCTGAAAAAACCAAAGCAACTCCTGGACTGGAGATGCATTATTCAAACTCCGCAATATTGTAATTTTACTGTGTTATCAGTGCTAAAATCCGGGGGTCTCTGTTTTCATAGGCTATGGGCATTTTGATGGGGATTTCCACCCGTTTTCAGTTAGAACGACGGTCGAGGTCAGCAAATTGCAAGAAATTAATGTTTTTAGTTTGAAAGATGTGTGCTAGTTCAAGCTACACGAAATATACAGTAGTCACTAAGGATTACTTTAGACTAGAAATGTTATTATTTGAAATGCTGCATTTTGCAGAGTGGGAATTAACATTCGGCTGGTTTTAGCTTGACTGTTAAGATGCAGTGAAACGAATACAGGCTGAGGAATGATCCAGAATCTAGGCCAGTGCAATGAGGAGCCTGCAGATAAGACCATGGCTGTAATTTGTGAGAACATGGGGTACTTTTGGCTCCCTCTCCTACCTGCTTCTTATTTTCTCTCCCTCTCTGGCTGGCGCTCTGTTCTGGCAGACTATATAGTCTAAGGTCAGTAAATCGGGCTGAGGCAGCAAACTGCCCCCTCATGCCCCCCGGGGGGTTTGAGTGACTTGACTTTCCTCGGGATGGGACAGAAATGGCTGGTAGGACTGGGAATGCAAAGTTAGGCCCTCACTCCCCAATAGAGGAGCCTACATCCAGATCCAGTAGTAGAGAATAGGGTGGCATTGTACCAGAGCAGGTTCACTTCCTACTCATGTCTGCCGGTCATGAGAATGTTGTATCAAGGCTGGAAGTGTTGCAAACACGAGCTATATGAAGCCATGTTTAACCCTTGTCATAGACAACCTTAACTAGAGGAATGGTTAAAGTCTGTTAAAAATACACATTTTTCATCTTTGTCAGTCTGCTGAAAGGGAGTGGTTCTCTTGCATAGATCTTCTTAGATAAGTGACTCTCTAGAGGTTGTTTTTATGGACACTGTGGATACGTTTTCCATCTGAAATGGTTCATGTACTTGCATGCTACCACCAATGGTTTCAGGCTATTTGGAATTGTCAGCGAAAGAAGCAGAACGTTGACTAATTTTCTTATTGCAGGTGTGGCATAGGTAGATTAAGAGTCTGGGCGAGTCTTAAAGAGGCATGTTACATAGCAAGGGCTCGTCGACCTGATCAGCCAGTCTCCTACGTGACTCGTTTTGAGGCGACGATGACTCTTATTGATGAACCGGCTCATGAACTTTACCATAGGTCATACACGCATATACTGAGTCTACAAAGCATTAGGAGCACCTGCTCTTTCCATGACATAGACTAGGTAAATCCAGGTGAAAGCTATGATCCCTTATTGATGTCACTTGTTAAATCCACTTAAATCGGTGTAGATGAAGGGAAGGAGACGGGTTAAAGAAGGAATGTTAAGCCTTGAGAAATGGATTATGTTTGTGTGCTATTCAGATGGTGAATGGGCAAGACAAGATTATACAGTTGAAGTCGGAATTTACGTTGACTGTGCCTTTAAACAGGTTGGAAAATTCCAGAAAATGATGTCATGGCTTTAGAAGCTTCTGATAAGCTAATTTACATCATTTGAGTCAATTGGAGGTGTACCTGTGGATGTATTTCAAGGCCTACCTTGAAACTCAGTGCCTCTTTGCTTGACATCATGGAAAAATCAAAAGAAATCAACCAAGACCTCAGAAAAACAATTGTAGACCTCCACAAGTCTGGTTCATCCTTGGGAGCAATTTCCAAACGCCTGAAGGTACCACGTTCATCTCTACAAACAACAGTACCCAAGTATTAACACCATGGGACCATGCAGCCGTCATATCGCTCAGGAAGGAGACGCGTTCTCTCTCCTAGAGATGAATGTACTTTGGTGTGAAAAGTGCAAATCAATCCCAGAACAACAGCAAAAGACCCTTTGAAGATTCTGGAGGGAACAGGTACAAACGTATCTATATCCACAGTAAACCGAGTCCTATATCAACATAACCTGAAAGGCCGCTCAGCACGGAAGAAGCCACTGCTCCAAAACCGCCATTAAAAAAGCCAGGCTACGGTTTGCAACTGCGCGTGTGGACAAAAATTGTACTTTTTGGAGAAATGTCCTCTGGTCTGATGAAACAAAAATAGAACTGTTTGGCTGTACTGAACATCGTTATGTTTGGAGGAAAAGGGGGGATGCTTGCAAGCCGAGGAACACCATCCCACCCATGAAGCACGTGGGTGGCAGCATCATGTTGTGGGGGTGCTTTGCTGCAGGAGGGACTGGTGCACTTCACAAAATAGATGGCGGCATGAGGAGAAATTCTGTGGATATATTTAAGCAAGACATCAGTCAGGAAGTTAAAAGCTTGGTCGCAAATGGATCTTCCAAATGAACAATGACCCCAAGCATACTTCCAAAGTTGTGGCAAAATGGCTTAACGACAACAAAGCCAAGGTATTGGAGTGGCCATCACAAAGCCCTGACCTCAATCCTATAAAGCATTTGTGGATAGAACTGAAAGTGTGTGAGCAAGGAGGCCGACAAACGTGACTCCGTTACACCAGCTCTGTCAGGAGGAATGGGCCAACATTCACCCAACTTATTGTAGGACCCTTGTGGAAGGCTACCCAAAACATTTGACCCAAGTTAAACAATTTAAAGGCAATGCTACCAAATACTAATTGAGTGTATGTAAACTTCTGACCCACTGGGAATGTGATGAAATAAATAAATAAAAGCTCAAATAAATAATTCTCTCTACTACTATTCTGACATTTCACATTCTTAAAATAAAGTGGTGATCCTAAGACGGGGAGTTTTTACTCGGCTTAAATGTCAGGAATTGTGAAACTGGCTAAGGTGTATGTAAACTTCTGTAGTGGCTGCATGTATACACTAGATGACTGATAGGTGGCTCTGTGTTGAAGCCACTGTTCCTCCATCTTGGTACTCCTGCCGTTGTAAAATGTATTAATGTCTACATTTATTTTTGCCCCACTTAATATATTAGACACCTTAATACATACAATTTCAAAGTATGTGAGCTAAATGAAAATACAAAGATTGTACATTAAGGAAATCTTTAGCGATTACTAATGTCACTGTCTGCACTAAAACAAATACTTAAATACATGTAATTTTGTCCTTGAATCCATTTAATTAAACTACTGTATAATCCCTTTCATTCCTATGGAGGACTGCTCCTACTAGGGAGTGTCATATGGCTGACTGGTGGCTTCAAAGCCTCTCAATGGCCAATACATGGCATCAGTAGTCCAGGGTTTATATACATTGTTGTTGCCCTCTCACTCACCGCTGAAGAAATTCTCCTCTGGTGCTCCCCAGCTGTTCAATGTGTAAGGAAGGGAAAGGAAAGACCTTGTTCCTCCTTCGATAGTGATGCTGTTAGATGGGACTATTGCTCTACAAAAACTGTGCTTGTGATCACTTAGGTTACATGATGACTTACCATCAAGCGAGTGCAATGTGGGTGTCTGATTGGCAACGGGTATCGTAAACCATAGGAGAAATATGTACAAATTGCATAAAAATGACATGGAAAGTACCATACAATGTTATGAGTAGTGTGACGTTGTTGGAAGCATCGTTATTTGTGCGTCGTGAAGAAGTATTTGCGTTTGTCATATTTGTTATTGTCTTTGCTTGCATAGGAAATGTTAAGTGCATGGATTAAGTTGATCATAGTTGTTTTATTGGTAGTAAACTGATAGACACTACCAGTTGCATGGGGCTTGCATGTTAGTAGTTATTTTACCGTAGCTTCTGACACAGTCCACGTTGTAAAGCATACAGTATTGTATAGTTGATAGCTCGGATTAGTGGGAGTCCCACCAGGCATCCAGTTGACGTTAATGTATAAAATGGTTGTTATGGGGATGGGAGGGATTTTCTGCCACTGTAGGATGTTCATTCTTCTGTCCTTTTTTATTTTTTCAGATTCCTTTCTTTCCTCTTCGCCTGTATCTCTCATTCAGTCTCCTGAAGGCAAGTGTATGGTTCTGTTACACTGCTCGTCTGCTATCCTCCCTCTCACAACCTTCACGCTCTCTTTCCCTGTCATTCTCTGTTGCTCGGCTGCCGCTGAAATGCCTTACATTCCTCTCTCGTGCCCTTCTCCTACTCTAGTCCAGACCAAGAACTTCATACTAGAGGCCCGGAAACAACATTTAATTCCACCCCCCACTACGCAATTTTCAACAGTCAACAGAACCCACCCCTAGAAGCCCTGTAACTGTATCCCATCTGTTTCCTATGTTGCTGACCGCCTGCCGCCTGCACTAATTGCAATTTAGCAGGGCAGCGAGGCTCCTCCCTCTTTCAACAGTGTCTGACTTGGAATTTTCAACCCCCCCTCTCCCCAACTGGAGGCCAGATCTGTTCAATTACGAGCAGCAACAGGCCCAACCCCGACGCCCCTGACTGACGCACATGGTGCATGGCAAGGGAGAATCACGTGTTTTATTTAAGGGAAGTTTGCACAGAGTTCAGGTTTAAAGCCTGTTTTTTTAAGTGAAGATGTCTTCAGGCATGCATGTTATGTACCATACTGGATACAGCATATATGCAAAACACACAGCCTGACACGTGATGAATTGATTAATCCACAGAGCTAATTGAGATGTACAGTAATGGATCAAGCCATCTATTGATGGTGTCGTGATCCAGTAGATTGATTCCCAATGGAATGCACTGACTTCCCAGTGGAATAGGTTGAAATTGATGGAGTAAATTGGCATCAAGGAGGCATATCAAACTAGCAGCACAGTGATGAGGAATAGTACATGTTTGGAATTAGTTGAGTGAACACTCTCAGAAAACTGACAAGACTTACAAATGGCAGCAAGTGGATCTATTTCCAGTCTTTACTGCCTGCTCCACTCTGTCACATTATTTAGGTCAACGGCACTGTAGGTCCAAGATAATCCCAAGATTGCCACCTTATTTTAAGAAAGCTGAGAGAAGTTCAAGTTCACAATGAGGAAAATCTCTAAAAATGTCTCCGGTTGGTTGTCCCAGAGGGGCCCTAGCTGTCCTTGGATAGATGGCCCCTTCATCCAGGCCTTATGCCCCATCTCGAAGAGCCTCCCAGCCCCTTCACTGGCACTGGAGGATGAAGGGCACTGGGGAGGGATCCACTCCACTTGCTGCTCTATGCCCTCTTAAGGCTGGGTTTGGAGCCCTCCACCCTGGATGCGCTCTGCTCCTCTACCTCCGCTTATATCTTCTTAAGCTTTTTGCATGTCACCATTGCTGGAGCCAAAATGTAGTTTTTATTTTAATTGACGATCGTAATGTGTATGTATTTTGTTTTCTTGATGTAGCTTTTTTTTTTTTGTTGCTTTGTTTGTTTTCTGGAACACAATTTCGTTAGTGTTTTATACAAGTAGCCTACAATGTGTAGACTTGGACAGTATAGCAAGAGTATTAAACTGAAGCCAGACTAGCTGTCCAGAAACTGAATCTGTCCTATGTAGTGCTGAGATATTAAGTCAAAAACAGTCAGCTAATCACACAGTGAGGGAGATGGGCCTAGGAGCTATTCCATCATCACTAATTGGGAATGACACTGCTGTTCCCAATGGAATTTGATCCCTCATCATACAGTGATTCCTTTTCTCTGCAGCAAAAATATTTCACTGTGTTCATGCTTTTGTGAATAGTAGTACTAGTATAATTTAACAATAACAGTTTGTAGGCTTACCAGCTCGGGACTCGATGCACAAGTGGAATGTGACTTAAACACGCAATATCCTCAAACCTTCAAGTGTATACTTAATATGCAGTTCTCGTCCTTTTTTAAAAAGATGTCTAGCTTTTTCTTGTCTAGAGGCAAACCTTTTCTTGATTTAGCTAAGCTGTGATCCCTACTGGAAGGCTGTGTCTTAGTTTACTTGATATTTGACTCATCCGCATAGTGCCAAAATGATTGAGCTGATTTACACTTTCTCATCTTGAAGAAATGCGTCCCTTTTTGAGTCTTCCTGCTAGACATATTTTGGGATGTGAGATGTTTGTTGGACCATGTTCAATAGTCCATTTAAAACGGGGTTTAGTCACGAGTGTCTTTTTTGTTTTTTTTTTTGTGTTTTTTTGAATCCCACACACTTTAGTACTCAACTCTAATAACTGTGGGGAGTAGATTACGTAATATAATAACCTCTGTAACCCTAATAACTGTGGGGAGTAGATTACGTAATATAATAACCTCTGTAACTCTAATAACTGTGGGGAGTAGATTACGTAATATAATAACCTCTGTATCCCCGGGAAGTGATGTTCTCATCAGAGGTTGAATGAGTACTACAAAACTGTTTGACAGTTATGTTTTTGGGTCGTGTTATTTGTGATTCCAATCAGGGAGTGTCGGCTGCCTGTTGCCAGTGGCTCTGATTCCTGTTCACGGTGCGGTAGCTGTTTTGTCATTTTGTTTACTTGCGTCGAGCCAAAATGCTACATTGTTTTCGGCTACATGGAAAGTCCATTCGTGTATGTGGCCTAGTTTGAACAATGCATAATGGACCTCAATGGGAAGGGAAGGTCCAGACCAAGACAACCCACCCTTGAGTTGTGTACCGATAAACAACATGTCCACGGTGCTGTGGGTTTAGGTTAGCTACAGGGTCATGCTGACAGGCCATGGTGCTCTGGGTTTAGGTTAGCTACAGGGTCATGCTGACAGGCCATGATGCTCTGGGTTTAGGTTAGCTACAGGGTCATGCTGACAGGCCATGATGCTCTGGGTTTAGGTTAGCTACAGGGTCATGCTGACAGGCCATGGTGCTCTGGGTTTAGGTTAGCTACAGGGTCATGCTGACAGGCCATGATGCTCTGGGTTTAGGTTAGCTACAGGGTCATACTGACAGACCATGGTGCTCTGGGTTTAGGTTAGCTACAGGGTCATGCTGACAGGCCACGATGCTGTGGGTGTAGGTTCGCTACAGGGTCATGCTGACAGGCCACGGTGCTGTGGGTTTAGGTTAGCTACAGGGTCATGCTGACAGACCACGGTGCTCTGGGTTGAGGTTAGCTACAGGGTCATGCTGACAGGCCACGGTGCTGTGGGTTTAGGTTAGCTACAGGGTCATACTGACAGGCCATGGTGCTCTGGGTTTAGGTTAGCTACAGGGTCATGCTGACAGGCCACGGTGCTGTGGGTTTAGGTTAGCTACAGGGTCATACTGACAGGCCATGGTGCTCTGGGTTGAGGTTAGCTACAGGGTCATACTGACAGGCCACGGTGCTGTGGGTTTAGGTTAGCTACAGGGTCATGCTGACAGGCCACGGTGCTGTGGGTTTAGGTTAGCTACAGGGTCATGCTGACAGGCCACGGTGCTGTGGGTTTAGGTTAGCTACAGGGTCATACTGACAGGCCACGGTGCTCTGGGTTGAGGTTAGCTACAGGGTCATGCTGACAGGCCACGGTGCTGTGGGTTTAGGTTAGCTACAGGGTCATACTGACAGGCCACGGTGCTGTGGGTGTAGGTTCGCTACAGGGTCATGCTGACAGGCCACGGTGCTGTGGGTTGAGGTTAGCTACAGGGTCATACTGACAGACCACGGTGCTCTGGGTCTAGGTTAGCTACAGGGTCATACTGACAGGCCACGATGCTGTGGGTGTAGGTTCGCTACAGGGTCATGCTGACAGGCCACGGTGCTGTGGGTTGAGGTTAGCTACAGGGTCATGCTGACAGGTCACGATGCTCTGGGTCTAGGTTAGCTACAGGGTCATGCTGACAGGCCACGATGCTGACAGGCCACGATGCTGTGGGTTTAGGTTAGCTACAGGGTCATGCTGACAGGCCACGGTGCTGTGGGTCTAGGTTAGCTACAGGGTCATGCTGACAGGCCACAGTGCTGTGGGTCTAGGTTAGCTACAGGGTCATGCTGACAGGCCACGATGCTGACAGGCCACGATGCTGTGGGTTTAGGTTAGCTACAGGGTCATGCTGACAGGCCACGGTGCTGTGGGTCTAGGTTAGCTACAGGGTCATGCTGACAGGCCACGGTGCTGTGGGTCTAGGTTAGCTACAGGGTCATGCTGACAGGCCACGATGCTGTAGGTTTAGGTTAGCTACAGGGTCATGCTGACAGACCACGGTGCTCTGGGTTTAGGTTAGCTACAGGGTCATACTGACAGGCCACGGTGCTGTGGGTTTAGGTTAGCTACAGGGTCATGCTGACAGGCCATGATGCTCTGGGTTTAGGTTAGCTACAGGGTCATGCTGACAGACCACGGTGCTCTGGGTTTAGGTTAGCTACAGGGTCATACTGACAGGCCACGGTGCTGTGGGTTTAGGTTAGCTACAGGGTCATGCTGACAGGCCATGATGCTCTGGGTTTACTGACAGGCCATGGTGCTGGTGCTGACAGGCCACGGTGCTGTGGGTTTAGGTTAGCTACAGGGTCATACTGACAGGCCACGGTGCTGTGGGTTTTGGTTAGCTACAGGGTCATGCTGACAGGCCACGGTGCTCTGGGTTTAGGTTAGCTACAGGGTCATGCTGACAGGCCATGATGTCTATCCAGAGCACCAAGCTAAAAGAACTATACGAGGAACTCGTTGACGGAAGCTGTTGTGTCGTTTTATGAAATGTACTATAACATTGGATTTGAAAAGAAACGGCACCATTCATTTGTTCCTCTTCGATTTGGATCTCTTGACTCCATTTTATAGTAAATAAGCATATAGAAGGAAAAGTGGACCTTGTTGCATTTGGAAAAAGTACCAACTGCATGTTTGACCTGTTCCTGCTGGAGATATTTCCTCAAAGCAGGGGTCAAACCTTGGTCTCTGTTTGCCTGGGGATTGCAGAGGCAAGCAGACAGCTGATGTGTTCCTCCCAATATAGCTGCCAATTCCCCACTATGATTGCTTGTCTCTGGGTGTTGGAAAATGACGGGGGGGGAACCATTAGGCTGAAAAGGGATCATGTGATTATTGGAGCAGCTTGGAATATCTTGTGGATTATGTATGTACCCGTGGCACTGTGCCATTTCAGGGGATCCTTGTCCCAGTCTGACTCTGTCACTTCAGCTGTGGCGTGTGGCAATAGCAGCAGGTTAGCGTGCTTAGTGGCATATTGACTGACTGCAGCACAGGGGGGGACATGATTTAGGAAGCCTCCACACCGGGACTATTGTCCAGCTTGTTATGTGTGCTGGATTTTCTTATTGATTATATCGATAGTCGGGTGGGACAAGGCCGGAATAGTGCGACCTAGTCATGCTTGCAAATTGGTCCGTAGGTCATCTGGGGATGAGACTAGTCCTGTAAATCAATTATGTTTTAATTTCACTCCGGTTATATTTTTGAGTCAGGTAGTGCACTGTGTTCATTCCTGGGATGAGTCATTTCAGTATATTAAAGATATTGGATTGTCGTTCTTCTGTTTGATTAATATCGTACCTAATTTACAAGATTTCGGTATGACGCTTAAAAATCTTCACATTATAATGATGTTGACATTGCGTTACTTACAGACATCTGCAGTATTGAAGACACGAAGCAGTGTTCCCCTTCAGTGTTCCCCTTTGTATGTAGGCCTATAGGTTGTTTTCAGATAAATCATTTGATTACCAAATGAGTTCCTATGTTTAATTAGGTCATTATAGATACAACACCTTTTTAATTGAACTCCTGTTTATACTAGGCTGCAGTCGCTTGACCTTTAGTCTCTGGCCCATTTTAAAAGGCATTGCAAGTTAAAACGTGGAGCATTTCTCCTATGTGACCATTGCTTCTCGTCCCCGTTGTCACATTCTATGATACCCTGTAGTCATTTATGTTGGTCTTCGGGAGATGGGAAGTGACTGCTCAGTGGTTCTCAGTAAGGTCCTAGAGGAAAGAGATTGTGTACCAACCCTATTTCTCCATCACAAGTATTTTGTAAGACATACCAGACACGGAGTACCCGATTTAACAAAACTCCAGGCCATAGTCTATGCAGCTGTAATTAAAAAATATATTCATAGCAAAAGATGTGATTGTGATGTAGACGACAATGCATATGCTGCCACAGGTCACATAGTATAACAGTTTAGTTTATAGATACAATTTTCTTATTTCGTTTGGAGCTGCTTCATTTCGACCATACAAGTCATTTCCAATGTTGTCTGATTGAAAATGCTCTTCAATGGCAACAACTTGAGAGGTTAAGTCGGCAATGCATGCTGACTGACGCCCTCATCCATTACTGACTTAACCGTCCCATGCTATGCATGACTGCTTGGGCTGCAACAAAATGGCTTCCACCGACTATAACTGGACGTGCATGGGAGTTTGAGTGTGTGTGATTTTTATGCCCTCCTTCTTCCCTTCCCTGCCTCCGTGCATGGCCGACACAGACAAAGGGGTGGTGCTGGGCTCTGACACACCCTCCTCAGAAGGGGTGGCCACCTCCCTTCGCTTCACCAGGCTTTCTCAACCCGGTTCATCTTCTTCCGCAAACTACGGGAGCGACCCACCTGACGGAAAGCAAGATGATTCACCGACTGTGACGTCCCCCGTGTCTGAGAGGATTAAGGCACTGGAGGCCCTGGCAGCAAAGAAGGAGCCCAAGAACGACGGCGGCTTCCCTCACTTCAAAGAGCGTCACTATGAGACGTCTCCTACTGAGGTGCCAACAGAGAGCACCTCACCCTTCCAGAAAAAAGGAGCCTCCATTGATCAGGAATCGCCAGAATCCCCCTTTGAGGTCATGGGAGAAGCACGACAAGGGAGTGAGTTTGAAGATACTGCAGACTGGATGAGAGCTCACTTACCCCCTGTGCCCGACTTTGAAGATGCTCTTGTATCAGAGGAGGATGGCAAATCCCAAGAGATAAAAGTGGCAGATAAAGTGGTGCCTCATGACCCAGAGGCGTTAGCCTGTGTCCCTGACGCTTTCATGGACTCTCCCATTGAAAGGCCTGAGCTGAAAAATGTCTTCAAAGCCCCAGCGCAGCAGCCTGGCGTCGAGGACGAATTTGATCTGAGCTTCCTACCTAAAGCTTACATAACAGACAAACAAGGCCCTCCTGACCTTCAATCCGAGCTCACTGCTTCGCCTGCCCCTCCTGCTGGTTTTGACACTCCCTCCTCTGACTCGAAAGAGAAGGATTTGAAGACCAAGCAGGCCCCATGGGGTGGTGACCTGGCGCTCCAAGGGGTAGTCGACAGCTCAGGAGACTCTGAGGACACCGTCATCGAGGACACCGCCTCCATTCCTGGCCTCTCTTTGTCAAGTGATGGTACACCTGCCCATAACCCCTCTGTTCCATCTCTCCCTACTGAAGAACAGGAAACCCCGCCAGCAAAGCAGCCAATGCGGGTCCCTACCATCAATGTTATTGAGACGGACGAGCCGAATTACAGCGATGAGGAGATGGAGATTGAAATGGAGGACGAAAATTATGAAGTTGTAGAAGACCCTGTGAAAGAGGCACCAAAAATACCTGAGCCACAACCAGATGTGTCTAAAAAGGAATTTTCCCAAATTCCTCCCTTAGAATACGAGGGTTATTCTCCTCCCTCCTCTCCTGTCGACTCTGATGAATACTCACCTAAACACAAAATCCTGAAATCTGATTTGGATACAGAATATATGAAGACCACAGTACCTAATGATGAGTCAACGGGCTCAAGTGCTGAGGTTTCACAAGCACAGAAAGTGGAGTCTGACCACTCACAGACCCCCAATGAGTCTAATGGAAAGTCTTCCCCTTCTACTGCCAAACCTCCTGGGAAAACCGCAGACAACCTTTCAGACTTTCCAGAATATGACGATGATGATGATGACTGGTCAACTGGCGCGCAAGATATCTTAATTAAATTGAGCTCTGCTAATGTTGCAGCTCAGGATCTTCCACTTCGCCCCTCATCCAAGTTTGAAGAGAAGCCAGAGTCTGATATTAAAGAGGATTATATGCAGACAGTTGAGCTTTCAAAATCCAACTGCATGGAGGATGACGCAATCCGTAAATACGACAGACAGTCTTTTGAAGATGAAGACTCACTTCCATCCATGAAGGACACCATTGATGATCAAGAGCTGAACTTTAACACTGTACCTGAGCCTTCTCCTTCCAATCCAACCTCACAGATCCATATTGGAACACTACTCCGTCAAAACAATGCAACCACTGTGGAGCAGGATATCCCCTCGATGGCTGACGTGGATTCCTTCCCCAAGCCAGTTGGAGGCCAGCCATCTCCCAGGGAGTTTCCCAAAGATCCATTCGCCTCTTTCCAGCGCGAACTGCCTGGCAGCACCCTGGAGCTCAAGACTGAGAAGAAATTGAATGATGAAATCCTCATTACAGATAGTGTTGTCAACAGCAAGACACTTCCGCCTCAGGAAGCTGAAGCAGGACACCAGTCACCAGACAATACCAGTGACCCAGAAAGCATTGAGCCGGACTGCTCAGTCTCTGGTGCTACGGACAGCTTCGTCGAGTTCATGAGGGAGTGCCTGAAGTCACGACAGGACGAAGATCCAGAAGACCTCTGTCAAGATCTCACAGCCAAGGATGAGTGTCCTAAAACAGGCGCCCCTCCCTCCCAGCCCACACCAACCATGGTCATGGATCTGGAGCAGGAACGCCTCACTATCAATGCCCTCAAAGAGTTGGGCAGCAGCCAAGAGGAGGAGGCTGACCTCCAGTCTAGTATCAAGGCTTCTGAGAAATCCCAGTCTTCCTTTATATCAACAACCTCCGACCCTCCTTCTCCCCAAAACAAACCTGCTTCCGACGGTGTTTATTCCAAAGAGGGAGAGGTCGACGTGTGGGTGGCTGAGGCCTACCACCTTGCAGAGCATGTCTTGGCAGCAATACTAACGCACTTGTCAGGTAACATGTCTTCCCTCTGGGATCTGTGCCTGCTAACCTCACACAAGCAAAGCACAATGATCACTCTTCTCCTCTCTCTCTCACTTGCACCTTTCTCCCATCTTGGTCCTCCTATTCAAAATAGGAGCACACTAACTATATAACATATGGTATATAATCACCATGTTGATTTAAAAAAAAATCTGGCGCCATGGCTGTATTACCGAAATATTTATTTTAGAGTGCAGATATTACAAAAGTCAAAAGGTTCAAACTATATATTGTGCTGTGTGTGTATTTTCCAAATGATCCCCCATGTCCTTAAGCTTGGCAGTAATCATGGTCGGACAGTGGGTGGTGGGCAGTTCAAACGTGGCTTCATGGTGTCTGCTTGCAATGTCCCTGGAAGCAGGCGGAATAGTCGATCCACCAGTGTTGGGTTTCTGCTTTGGGCGACGTTCCACGCTACAGTGCACTTGAACAGGACATGAGACGATCATTCCAGAGACTGATGGTCATTTTCACGGAGCGGACTTTACTCAATAATGAATGATGTCATCATAAAAAAGGTTATGATCCTGCTGGATTGGATGTTACAAAGCATGTCCAGACTCCGTAGAGTTATGTGAAAAATACTCCGATATTCATGAGTCATTGCAGGCTGCTCTCAGATCTGTATGTGCCTAAGTGTGAGTTGGCAAAAGGCCATACAGATGGGACCAGGCTCGGGGGCATTGGCCCTCTTTGTATTTTGTGTGAAAATTGTCACAGTAGGCTGAGATGCAGGGTACCAATCGCTCTAATTAATCTTGTCCTCTCCTCTTGAATCATGGTACAGCACCCCCCCCCCCCCTTCCCTTATCTGGAAAATTATATGCCGTGTGTGACCAATTCGGTTTTAATGGTACAAAGAATGCAGTAAATGAACTTCTGCTCAATATCTATCTCAAATCGGCAAATCAAATATTTGTCACATGCACCGATTACAACCGGTGTAGACCTTACAGTGAAATGCTTACTTACGAGCCCTTAACCAACAATGCAGTTTCAGAAAGTATTTACAAAAATAAACTGAAGTAAAAAAATATATATATATTTTGACCATATGATCATCCAATATTGCATACATTATCACTGCTGTCATTGTTAGATACCGTCTAACAAGCTGTAAAGTCCTATTCTATTTATATACATTTAGTGTAATGGGTGTGCTTTTGATTTACCCAGTGGCAGGATAGCCCTCTTCACAGTGTAGTGTTAAAGCAAATAGGGGACCTCTTCCTATTCTCTTCATGCTCAGTGCAAAAATGAAATCCATACCTGGCACACATTGACTGGTATGCAGACGAGTGAATGCAGGATGCACTCAAACCCGTACAGTCGCTGTGAGCTTAGCCTACACCACGGGCATGCTATGGAACGTTAGGTCATCACTGAGGCAACCATTAACTCGGAAGGTATATGCCATGCAGTCGCGAAGGGAATGATGAACTATTACAGTTAAGTACTGTTTGAAAGATGCTTTAGCACAGTGTGTATATAGTAAAGGCTAAAAGTTGCATTTTTACTGTAACATATTGATCAATAATGCACTATATATACAGAGTTTACCCAACATTGGCAAAGCCTTCCTCATATTGAGTCCCCAACCTCTTTTGCCCTCAGAACAGCCTCAATTCGTAAGGGCATGGACTCTACAAGGGGTCAAAAGCGTTCCACAGGGATGCTGGCCCATGTTGACTCCAATGCTTCCCACAGTTGTCAAGTTGGTTGGATGTCCTTTGGGTGGTGGACCATTCTTGATACACGGGAAACTGTTGAGCGTGAAACCCAGCAGTGTTTCAGTTCTTGACACAAACCAGTGCTCCTGGCATCTAGTACCATACCCCGTTCAAAGGCACTTAAATCTTTATTCCTGCCCATTCACCCTCTGAATGGCACACGCACACAATCCATGTCTCAAGGCTTATAAATCCTCCTTTAACCCGTCTCCTCCCCTTCATCTACGCTGATTGAAGTGGATTGAACAGGTGACATCCATAAGGGATGATAGATTGACCAGGTGAAAGCTGTTTAATGGAAGGAGCAGGTGTTCATAATGTTGACTAGTGGTTACTGTATACTTAAAGACCAAAATTCAAAAAGCATAGCTTAAGTATTTGGGTCCATTTTTCTCTCAATCTGCTACATGTATAGGATTTCTCTTTTTAAGTGCCCATTTTTCCCTTTTGAACCTTGTCCTGTCCCTCAGCTTCCACAGTGTTGCTGCCTCAACTCCGCAGGCTGGCTTGGTGAGTTTATTTTAGTGCGTTTTTAACTACCTGTTTTAGTTGGATTGAATCCATTGTTGATATATTCAGCGTGGGTATACCAGTTTTCCATCAATGGGCCTCAAAGAAATGGATTTACTCCTGCTGATATGAATCAGTCATCTTCCCAACTCGGGTACACTTTTGGACTGTGGTAGCTTGGGTTAGTAAGATCATTTAAAGATGAGTTCAAATCAGGCAGTCCGATTTGTTTTTATGTGGACTGTGAGGGATCGGGCCAGTCGGAAGGAAGTGAATCATGTGAAGACTTGAATCCAACTTCCCCACCCATGCCAATGTGTGTAATCTCCTATGGTCTTTCAATTGCATAATGAAGCTTTATCAGCTGGTTTCGCTTCAAAGGAGTAAAGGATTCCAGTCTGTGTCCCGGCTGTTGTATTAGGTCAAACACACACACACATACTGCCAAGCAGGAGGTGGTGTGATGCCTGTACCTCTAAGAGCTGGTTGCTGTCCAGTGAGGTGGAAAGCAGCCCACTGCAGCTCTGTTGACACTGGAAATGCTGCTTGAGCCTGTAACACGGAGGAGGGGGGGGGGCACGATAATGAACGAGGGCCGTCAGCCCTGGCTGCCTCCCTGTGGGTACCGGCAAGCAGGCTGGGAGGGACTCGGACCCCTGCAGTGCTGGGTGAGGAAACCCCACTTGTTCACTCGGCGCTGCTCAGCAGACAGTCAGGCGGCATCAGGAACATTAGTGCTGTCTGTCCTCCGACAACAGGGGCGCTGCTGCTCTGCCAGTCTGTAAACAAGATTTCATTTTTCACTGTCAAGCAGCCGTGCTTCACGTTTGAACTGATAGACAACTCTTCATATTGTAGTATATTTGGAACAATGTTATTTGATAATGGAGATTTAGATTTTTGATAAACACGCCTGCTGAGGAGCAGTGTTTTATTACATTAGTTGTAAGAAAACATTACTAAATTAGAGGAAGGGTAAAAGAGCACTGAGAACCAAGTATCTTCATTTATTCCCTCAAACCTCCCTCGTTCAATAAACACCCACACAGTTGTCTAGAATTGCCAGTTAATAACAATGACACACCGCAGCCAATATGAGTGGGTATTTTATTGATGTAAAACTATCTGCTGTGTAGCCTAATTTCACAGCACATATCCTGTCACTGAAACAGGATATAGATAAGTGATTCGTTTTTCTTCTCCACTCAATCTTGTGTAAATTTGTGCCTTTACTATGTGCAGCCCTGGATAAATTCCTATTACCCATCTGTAACACTGCCCCACGACGCAGCTGCTTACTGGCTGTTAACATATGACGATATTCATCTTAGATGCCCTATTTTGACATGCATTTCCCACGGTAGCCTGTAGACGAGACATGCTAGATTTGAGTGTCGGTATGTAGGGCCGGGGGGGTGTAGTGGATGAGTGAAACCAAAAAGCCAACAGAATTTCCTCTGTGGTTGCATTATGGATCCTCTAGAGGAGAGTGGGAGGGGTTGTGTGTGTGTGTGTGTCTGCGCTGCTCTCCCCCTTAATCAGCTGAAACGCACAGCAGCCCAAGCCTGGAGCCCCCAGAGGCACGTGGGGAGTCAGCCATTTACCCAAGGTTTCTTTAAATGCCTCCTTTTCATGCAGATGAAGGGAGGCCATAACAGGGTTGCGTAACAACAGCTCTGTATAGAGAATATAAATTCTGCATGCATGACTGTCTCACACACACCACTTTTTTTTTGAATGTGTGTGTGTGTGATGTTGGAGATCACAATTTGTTAGTTGTGTGGTCCGTACGCGCTGTGCAATGAGTAACCTTAATGATTTCTTCTCTTCTCCCTCTCTCTACTCCACATATGCTCATAAACAATAAATACACCACACACCCCTTTTCCCCCTGCACACCTTTATCTCTCACCCACTCTAGTCAAGGACTTGGTGCACTGGCGAGACCCCAAGAAGTCTGGCGTGGTGTTCGGCCTGTCCCTGCTGACGCTCCTGTCCCTGGCGGCGTTCAGCGTCATCAGCGTTGTCTCCTACCTGCTCCTCGCCCTGCTCTGTGTCACCATCTCCTTCCGCATCTACAAGGCTGTCGTCCAGGCCGTGCAGAAGTCCGACGACGGACACCCCTTCAAGTAAAGCAGCGTACTTCATAGGGAAACTTGTGATGCTTAACTACCAACTCTTGTATTGGTTTGGTTGTTAGAACATGACAAAGACAGTGGTAGTAGGTTGCTTGATAGGACACACACAGCTGTGGTTCGCAAAATGTCTACCAGACTAGCCTAAGAAGGGCCAGGAATTGAACTCGCCACATGACCAGGAGAAATGCTATGCCCCATTTTATAAGTTATTGCCGTTTTTAGTATGAGTAATATACATCGTCATCGTATTATTTTTGGTCGCCAATGGGATATTACTATCTGCTGAAAACCCTCCAAATGGGGAAAAAAAATATAGATGCAAAGCTCCAGCAGCATATTTGTGCTTGTTGTCATAACCTTTGCCTGAGTTGATCATTTTATACTGGAGAGGAGGGCTTATTTCAGTTGAGCATCAGAGCCCAGCCGTACAGTCTGATGACTAATACAATGGCTGCGTTCCAGGCTGCCTACATAGCACTCGTATCAGATGAAGTAATTTGGACGGGGTTCCTTCAACGTTGAACACTACCTCGGCATTTGCAGAGTTCTGATAACGTGAACGGGGCCTAATACTCTTTATTATGCCTGAAAACAATTGTTGTAATAGGAAAAAAAGACAAACTAGCAATCGTGTGAAATTTAAAGCGGCTTGGTTGGTTTAGCGATCTAATTAGTGCTTAGCACGTTAGCCTGAAATTACCAAATGAAACCATGAAATTAGCCTGAAATGGTCCAATGAAAGATAATTGTTAGATTTGCATTTAGCAGCTTAGTCTGAGTTCACAGCTTCATCTACCATGCTGTGGTTGGTTCTCCTCAGAGCTCTGATGGAGAAGGATGTCAGCGTTCCCCCTGAGACCTTCCGGAAGCACGTGGACGCCAGTCTGACCCACATCAACCGACTCTTAAAACAGCTGCGCAAACTCTTCCTAGTCGAGGACCTCATCGACTCCCTGAAGGTGAGTTTAGGGGTCTGTCCTTCTGCCTGCCTGTCAGTTGTCATCCCCCCCCCCCCTCTTCGGGTATCTGACCCTCGGTTCATGATTGATAGTGTTAGAGCAGTGACTCCTTCCATAGTAGCCCTTGTGTGCTTGTGTGCATGGTCTTGCATCTTACCTCGTTTAGGGTCTTGTGTTTACACACCCTTGTGTGTGTAAATATGTACGGGTCCCTAAACATGGTATCAAGCTTGACAGTCCTAAACTGACTGACGCCTTCTCATATTTCTAGGTCTCGTCCCCCTTTAACTCTCTTCTACTGGCGCACAATCTTTTTATAACTCGCACACTCTGAACACTTCCTGCTGTATGTGTCTTTTAATAAACCTCTCTAGCAACTCAATCCTATTGTATCCTGCAGTGTTAGTGTGAGTTGTTCATGTGACTATGGGAGAGGGAAGGAGAGCTCCATGTTATGGCTGTGTGCATCAATCACACAGGGTAGGTTCTAAATAAGGCCTGGGTTAGTACCCCAGCCATCAGATGGCAGCAAGCTAGTGGACCTAGAACTCAGCTCATGGTTAGCTATGGAGGGGGAGGGGCAGCTTCCAGGGTGCCAGCTCATTAGAGACCCAACATACCAACCTATCAGACCAAGACTACCGTCGCTGGTCCATTCCACCGCCACTATGGCAGAGATGACGCTCCTCCCAGTTTATTAAATCAACCTTCAAACCCTCTCCCTATCTGGAGGTAGAAGCTGTTCTTCACCTTAGATATAGGATCAGATTACCATACCTGCATAACCTAACCTTAGATATAGGATCAGATTACCATACCTGCATAACCTAACCTTAGATATAAGATCAGATTACCATACCTGCATAACCTAACCTTAGATATAGGATCAGATTACCATACCTGCATAACCTAACCTTAGCCAACATGGGGATTAGAAAGATATTTGACCCAACAACAGTTTGTTTGGGGCAAATTCTCCCTAGTCATTCATACATATTGCATGTCATGGTGATGAACCGTGGATGTATTCCGTAGGGGGTGGGACTTTAGAGAAGGGTCACATAGAAATGTCATGCTATTCTACATGACATAACCATGCCTGTTCTACATTTGTCTGCAAGGTTTGAACTACTTAACCCCTCTTGAACAGGCCACAGGCAACCAGTGTTCTAACCAATGATTAAATGACCTCATTGGCTGTAACCCGGCTTGTTTTCCTCCCAGCTGGCTGTTGTGATGTGGCTGCTGACCTACGTAGGAGCCGTTTTCAACGGCATCACCATCCTCATCCTGGGTAAGAGGCTATTGCAGCACTGCATGGTGGTCGTGTGTATGTGTGGTGTGCAGCGTTAAACACTTTGAAATATAATATATCTTTGGCGTTTTGAGAACTTTTTCATGTCGGCTGGTTTGAACATGCATGATACCTATGAGAATGAAAGGGGGCTGTCTATTTTACTTAGTGATTTATATTTCCATCTGACCTGGTCTACGGCCAACACACATTTAATAATCTGGAAATGTTTATGGATGTGGGGCACACAGATTGTTCTCGTTGATGCTGGAGAAATGCATAGCGGGAGTTAAAACATTCCTTTGATGTTTTGTAGAATTGGCAGTTTGCATGTCACACCTGTTCGGGGCTTTGCCAACCTGTGAAAGACATTGTAAGGCTAATTGACTACTTTTTTTACAGATAAAAAAAAGAGAAATTATTTGTCTTCTGATGTGTTTAAAGGATTGTTGTGGACTTGACATCCAATTTAGTTCTATACTGAACAGAAATATAAACGCAACCATTTCTAAGATTTTACTGAGTTACAGTTCATATAAGGAAATTAGTCAATTGAAATAAATTCTTTCAGGACTAATCTATGGATGTAGAGCGTGGATCAGGAAACCAGTATCTGGTGTGACCACTATCTGCCTCCTGTAGTGCGACACATGACTTTCACTTAGAGATGATCAGGCTGTTGATTGTGGAATGTTGTCCCACTCCTCTTCAATGACTGTTCAAAGTTGTTGGATATTGGCAGGAACTGGAACACGCTGTCGCTCAAGAGCATCCCAAACATGCTCAATGGGTGACATGTCCGAGTATGCATTATTGGGCCGTGCATTATCATGCTGAAACATGAGGTGATGGCGGCCGATGAAAGACACAACAATGGACCTCAAGGATCTCTGTGCATTCAAATTGCCAGCAATAAAATACAATTGTGTTCGTTGTCTGTAGCTTGTGCCAGCCAATACCATAACCCCACCACCACCATGGGGCACTCTGTTCACAACTTTGACATCAGCAATCAACTCTACCACACAATGCCATACACGTGGTCTGCGGTTGTGAGGCTGGTTGGATGTACTGCCAAATTCTCTAAAATGACGTTGGAGGTGGCTTATGGTTGAGAAAATAACATTCTAATCTTGGGTAACAGCTCTGGTGGATATTCCTGCAGTCAGCATGCCAATTGCACGCTCGCTCAAAACTCTGGCATTGTCTTGTGACAAAACTGCACGTTTTAGTGGCCTTTTATTGTCCCCAGCACAAGGTGCACCTGTGTAATGATTATGCTGTTGCATCGTCTTCTTGATATGCCCCACCTGTCAGGTGGATGGATTATCATGGCAGAGGAGAAATTAGCACTAACGGATGTAATTTTGTGAGGAACTACCTTGTTTTTTTTTCTGTGCATATGGAAAATGTCTGGGTTATTTTATTTCCTGTTGCGTTTTAATAAAAAAAATTTTTTTATTTTTTTACCCCCTTTTCTCCCCAATTTCGTGGTATCCAATTGTTGTAGTAGCTACTATCTTGTCTCATTGCTACAACTCCCATACGGCTCGGGAGAGACGAAGGTTGAAAGTCATGCGTCCTCCGATACACAACCCAACTAGCCGCACTGCTTCTTAACACAGCGCACATCCAACCCGGAAGCCAGCCGCACCAATGTGCCGGATGAAACACGGTGTACCTGGCAACCTTGGTTAGCGCACACTGCGCCCGTCCCGCCACAGGAGTCGCTGGTGCGCAATGGGACAAGGACATCCCTACCGACCAAGCCCTCCCTAACCCGGACGACGCCCCACGGACCTCCCAGTCGCGGCCAGTTACTACAGTCTGGGCGCGAACCCAGAGTCTCTGTCACAGCTGGCGCTGCAGTACAGCGCCCTTAACCACTGCACCACCCGGGAGGCCCGCCTTAATATTGTTTCTAAATATTGTGTGTGTAAAAATAGTGTGAATTTCAGTGAAAAAATACAAAGCCTTGAAAAATAAAACAGAATTTGGGCCCTAATAAATACGGCTAAAATAGAATGGGTACATTTTCATGAAGAAAATGTTTCTACTTCAGCTGTCTAAAAATATGTGTGGTAGTGGGAGATGTAGACTTAAGTTAATGTAGGTCTGATTTACTTTAGTTGACTGCTATATATTTTAGCACATCAATTATGAAAAAGGGTAGATCTATGCCTCTGAAAAATGCTTAACTCCAATGTATTGGATTTAGCCGTAACCTGACACAAATGATTATACTGTTGCCATCCTGAGCTACTTGTTGTGTGTATGTAATGACCTATAGAGGTCATTTGGAAAGTTCTCAGACCACTTATGTTTTTTTCACATTTTGTTACATTACAGCCTTATTCTAAAATGGATTACATTGATGAGGAAATCAATCTACACACAATACCCCATAATGAAAAAGTGAAAACAGGTTTTTCAAAATTGTTGGACATTTTATATAATGGTCACTCTGACAAGAGTTCCCTTGTGGAGATGGTCATCCTTCTGGAAGGTTCTCCCATCTCTGCAGTACTCCCACCAATCAGGCCTTTATGGTAGAGTGGCCAGACGCAAGCCACTACTCGGTAAAAGGCACATGACAGCCCGCTTGGAGTTTGCCCAAAGGACTCTCGGACCATGAAACAAGATTCTCTGTTCTGATGAAACCAATATTGAAATAATTGGCCTGAATGTCAAGTGTCATGTCTGGAGGAAACCTAGCACCATCCCTACAGTGAAGCATGGTGGTGGCTGCATCATGCTGTGGGGATGTTTTTCAGCGGCAGGGACTGAGAGACTAGTCAGGATCGAGGCAAAGATAAACAGAGCAAAGTACAGAGATCCTTGATGAAAACTTACTCCAGACCACTCGGAACCTCAGACAGGTGTGACGGTTCACCTTCCAACAGGCAACGGCCCTTAAAACACAGCCAAGACAACACAGGAGGCGCATCGGGACAAGTCTCTGAATGTCCTTGAGTGGCCCGGACTTGAACCTGCTTGAACGTTTCAGAAGAGACCTGGCTTCCAGTTGAAGCTCGCATCCGCTACAAGACCATGGTGCTTGCCTACGGAGCTGTGAGGGGAACGGCACCGCAGTACCTCCAGGCTCTGATCAGGCCCTACACCCAAGCAAGGGCACTGCGTTCATCCACCTCTGGCCTGCTCGCCTCCCTACCATTGAGGAAGTACAGTTCCCGCTCAGCCCAGTCAAAACTGTTCGCTGCTCTGGCCCCCCAATGGTGGAACAAACTCCCTCACGACGCCAGGACAGCGGAGTCAATCACCACCTTCCGGAGACACCTGAAACCCCACCTCTTCAAGGAATACCTAGGATAGGATAAGTAATCCTTCTCACCCCCCCCCCTTAATGATTTAGATGCACTATTGTAAAGTGGCTGTTCCACTGGATGTCAGAAGGTGAATTCACCAATTTGTAAGTCGCTCTGGATAAGAGCGTCTGCTAAATGACTTAAATGTAAATGTAAATGTAAAATAGCTGTGCTGCGACGCTCCCATACAACCTGACAGAGCTTGAGAGGATCTGCAGAGAAGAATGGGAGAAACTCTCCAAATACAGGTGTGCCACGCTTGTAGCGTCCTACCCAAGAAGACTCAATGTTATAATTGCTACCAAATATGCTTCAACCAAGTACTGAGTAAAGGGTCTGAAATACTTTTGTATAGTTGAAGTCGGAAGTTTACATACACTTAGGTTGGAGTCAATATAACTAGTTTTTCAACCACTCCACAAATTTCTTGTTAAACTATAGTTTAAGTCGGTTAGGACATCTACTTTCTGAATGACACCAGTAATTTTTCCAAAAATTGTTTACAGACAGATTATTTCACTTATAATTCACTGTATCACAATTCCAGTGGGTCAGAAGTTTACATACATACACTATGTTGTGCCTTTTAAACAGCTTGGAAAATTCCAGAAAATGATGTCATGGCTTTAGAAGCTTCTCATGGGCTAATTGACATACTTTTAGTGAATTGGAGGTGTGGAGGTATTTCAAAGCCGACCTTCAAACCCGGTGCCTCTTTGCTTGATATCATAGGAAAATCAAAAGAAATCAGCCATGACCTCTTTTTTTTTTGTGGACCTCCAAGTCTTTCATCCTTGGGAGCAATTTCCAAAAGCCTGAAGGTACAAAGTTCATCTGTACAAACAATACTATGCAAGTATAAACACCATGGGACCACGCAGCCGTCATACTGCTCAGGAAGGAGATGCATTCTGTCTCCTAGAGACAAACGTATGTTGGTGCAAAAAGTGCAAATCAATCCCAGAACAACAGCAAAGGACCCTGTGAAGATGCTGGAGGAAACAGGTACAAAAGTATCTATATCCACAGTAAAACGAGTTCTATATCGACATAACCTGAAAGGCCGCTCACTGCTCCAAAACCGCCATCCCAACTGAAGCACGGGGGTGGCAGCATCATGTAGTGGGGGTTCTTTGTTGCAGGAGGGACTGGTGCACTTCACAAAATAGATGGCATCATGAAGGAGGGAAGGTATGTGGAAATATTGAAGCAACATCTCAAGACATCAGTCAGGAAGTTAAAGCTTGGTCGCAAATGGGTCTTCCAAATGGACAATGACCCCAAGCAAACTTCCAAAGTTGTGGAAAAATGGCTTAAGTACAACAAAGCCAAGGTTTTGGAGTGGCCATCACAAAGCCCTGACCTCAATCCGATAGAAAATGTGTGGGAAGAACTGAAAAAAGCGTGTGCGAGCAAGGAGGCCTACAAACCTGACTCTGTTACACCAGCTCTGTCAAGAGGAATGGGCCAAAATTCACCCAACGTATTGTGGAAGGCTACCCAAAACATTTGACCCAAGTTAAACAATTTAAAGGCAATGCTACCAAATACTAATTGAGTGTGTGATATTCTGACCCACTGGGAATGTGTTTAAATAAATAAAAGCTGAAATAAATAATTCTCTCTACTATTCTGACATTTCACATTCTTAAAATAAAGTGGTGATCCTAACTGACCAAAGACAGGGAATGTTTACTAGGCTTAAATGTCAGGAATTGTGAAAATTGTGTTGAAGTGTATTTGGCTAAGGTGTATGTAAACTTCCGACTTCAACTGTAAGTGTGATCTTTAATCCATTTTAGAATAAGGCTAACGTAACAAAGTGGAGAAGGGTTCTATTAAGGGTTCTGAATACTTTCCACATGCACGATCTGTGTTACTGCTAAATGCACAAACACTGCATGTTAATGTATGTAACTTGTAAAAAAAGTTTTTTTTTTTTTTTCGTTGTTGGACCGCAGTATGACTAGCTGTTGCCATTGGTGTCTGCTATTGGGGATCCTAAAATAATAAAATAAAAATCGGGGCCACGTTAGAATTCCCAGCAAGTGGCACGGTGCATAGGGTGTTTTTCTTTTCACGCCAGCGACCCGGGCTCTATTCCCTGCCTCCACCGTTGGCTACAATACCAAAAGGCTAAAAGCTCTTGGTGAGGTCGCTAGGTGTAGTACATTTACATTACATTTAAGTCATTTAGTACTAAGGTTGTTTAGTATCCTATGTTTCATGCATGTTTAAACCAACTGGACACGCTGTAAATGGGGTCAAAGGTCATAGAATGTGCTAGAAAATGAATCAAATTTTCCATTTTAACAAAAGGTTATAAATGTTTTGTTTTTTGAAAGGTTAGTTCGATCTCAATGGACCAATTAAGACCAAGTCCACAATTTTTGACTGTGCAATTCCTTCACTAAAATGCTTAGCATTGTGGTACACTGAACAGCATTGCTTAGAATAGAAGCACTAGACAATTGCAGTGAGACAAGAACTCCCTGTGGGTCTTGCTAGAGTCTTGTAAGCATGTCACGCTCATTAAGTCCAGCGACACCGGGACCTTTTCCTAGACAAAATAGATGATACGGTCTGAGGTCACTGGCGGCAAAGACTGTGGCTTCATACAATTTGGCTCATTTGATCAGCACTACCCAATGGCCTGCTGCTTTTTCAAACGACACCGAACTCGTTTAATGGCATCTGACACCATCCCAGTTTCCTGGGTGGTAAAAGCCTAATTGGTTGTTTTTGTCAGGGGATGTCTTACAGGTAAAATGGTTTCCACTGTCCACATCCCTGAAAGCAACATTATTATTATTGTGATAGACTAACTTTTTTATAAAGGCCTGTGTGCCTTTAGAGGTCAGCTGCTGGTTGTTTCCTGTGTTATTCCACTGTCATTTCAATTCTTTTTTTTTGTTGCTCTCCTCCAGCTGACATCCTCCTCTTTGCTGTACCCCCCTTCTATGAGAAGAACAAGGTGAGTCTGACCCATGACCTTTTTTGTCTTGTGACATCATAGAAGTAGAACTTTTTTAAATTATTCCATTCCTTAGAGCTAGGTAGACTGGAGTCATGCTGGTGAAACAATGTACCTTGAGTTAGACCTATATATGGTTCTGGATTGTCCCATGAGCATTGATGACAATTATGACGGCGTCATCCTTTGGCAGGCAACAACTAGTTCCACTGGGTGTGACCTCACCGAATGACTAGCCTCTTTATGAGTCGTTGGGGGCTGTTTGTGTCCTTATCAGCGTTATAGCACAAGGCTGATTCGACATGCAAAGTCTGTTTTACTGTCAGTGACAAGATGGCTTTCAGTGTCCGGTTAAATAATGGTATTCCATTTACATAATGATCCTGTATTTACATAAATGAGGCCTATATTTTTCGTAGTTGTCTACATACCACCACAGACCGAGGTTGGCACTAAAACTGCACTCAATGAGTTGTATTCCACCATACTCAAACAGGAAAACGCTCATCCAGAGACTGCACTCCTAGTGCCTGGGGACTTAAATGCAGGGAAACTTTAATCAGTTTTACCTAATTTCTATCATCATGTTAAATGTGCAACCAGGGGGGCAAAAAATTCTAGACCGCCTTTCCTCCACACAGAGATGCGTACAAAGCTCTCCCTCACCCTCCGTTTGACAAATCTGACCATAACTATCCTCCTGATAGCAGCTTACAAGCAAAAATTAAAGCAGGAAACACCGGAGACTTGGTCTATATCATTTTTAAAAAGTGATCAGATGAAGCAGATGCTAAATTTCAGGACTGTTTTGCTAGCAGACTGGAATATGTTCCGGGATTCTTCCGATGGCATTGAGGAGTACACCACATCAGTCACTGGCTTTATCAATAAGTGCATCGAGGACGTTGTCCCAACATTGACAGTGTGTACATAACTTAACCAGCAGTCATGGATTACAGGCAACATTTGCACTGAGCTAAAGGCTAGAGCTACCGCTTTCAAGGAGCGGGACTCTAACCCGCAAGCTGATAAGAAATCTCGCTATGCTCTCCGACGAACCATCAAACAGGCAAAGCGTCAATACAGGACTAAGATCGAATCGTACTACACCGGCTCCGACGCTCGTCAGATTTGGAAGGGATTGCAAACTAATTACAGACTACAAAGAGAAGCACAGCCGAGAGCTGCCCAGTGACACGAGCTAAATAACTTCTATGCTCGCTTCAAGGCAAATAACACTGAAACATGCACGAGAGCATCAGCTGTTCTGGACGACTGTGATCAAATCTAATTTATTTATATAGCTCTTCGTACATCAGCTGTTATCTCAAAGTGCTGTAAAGAAACCCAGCTTAAAACGCCAAACAGCAAACAATGCAGGTGTAGAAGCACGGTGGCTACGAAGAACTCCCTAGAAAGGCCAAAACCTAGGAGGAAACCTAGAGGAACCAGGCTATGTGGGGTGGCCAGTCCTCTTCTGGCTGTGCCGGGTGGAGATTATAACAGAACATGGCCAAGATGTTCAAATGTTCATAAATGACCAGCATGGTCTTATTATTATTATTATTATTATTATTATTATTATTATTATTATTATTATTATTATTATTACAGACAGAACAGTTGAAACCTGGCTGTGCTGCTGCTCCAGTTATCACGCTCTCTGCATCCGATGTGAGTAAGGTCTTCAAACAGGGCAATATTCACAAGGCCACTGGGCCAGACGGATTACCAGGATTTGTACTCCGAGCATGCGCTGACCAAATTGCAAGTGTCTTCACTGACATTTTCAACCTCTCCTGGTCCGAATCTGTAATGCCTACATATTTTAAGTAGATCACCATAGTCCCTGTGCCCAAGAACAGTTAAGGTAACCTGCCTAAATGACTACCGACCCGTAGCACTCACGTCTGTATCCATAAAATGCTTTGAAAGGCTGGTCATGGCTCACATCCACACCATTATCCCAGAAACCCTAGACTCATTCCAATTTGCTTACCACCCCAACAGCTCTTCAAATGATGCAATGTCTATTACACTCCACGCTGCCCTTTCCCACCTGGACAAAGGGAACACCTATGTGAGAATGCAATTAATTGACTACAGCTCAGCGTTCAGCACCATAGTGCCCTCAAAGCTAATCACTTAACTAAGGACCCTGGGATTAAACACCTCCCTCTGCAACTGGATCCTGGACTTCCTGACGAGCCGCCCTCTGGTAGTGAGGGTCGGTAACGGCACATCTGCCATGCTGATCCTCAACACTTGGGCCCCTCGGGTGCATGATCAGTCCCCTCCTATACTCCCTTCTTACTCATGACTGCACGGCCAGGCACGATCCAACAGTCATTAAGTTTGCTGACGACACAACAGTGGTAGGCCTCATATCCGACAACGACGGACAGCCTATAGGGAGGAGGTCAGAGACTTGGCAGTGTGATGTCAGGACAACAACCTCTGACTCAACGTGATCAAGACCAATGAGATTGTGGACTACAGGAAAAGGAGGACCGATCATGCCCCTATTTTCACCGGGGCTGAGGTGGAGCAGGTTGAGCGCTTCAAGTTCCTTGACGCCCACATCACCAATAAACTAACATGGTCCAAGCATGGGGATTTTCTTAACAGCATTGTTGGTTAATACCTGTTTTATTCAGCGCATGTGACAAATAACATTTAAGGAAAGCATTTTACTCTTCTAAACACAGTGTGCAAAGTAACCATAACAACCGTAATACTGTATCTGACTTGACGTGTTTTTAGCTCTTGACTTCTAATTACGCAATAAAACACAAGGTGTCGTGTCTTTGGCATCATTAAACTGAAGATTAATCTTTATCAAATGACTCTGTAATTATTATGCGATTAAACTGATTAATCAATTAACTAGGAATTCGGAACCAAAGAAAATATTCAGATTACAAAGTTATAATTTTCCTAATATAATTATTCAGATATTTTCATATCTGATCAATAGTCTTCTGATTTAATGAATTCTTCTTTACCTCACGTTAGTCTCATTCCAAACGCCGTGAATTGTTGGTTATCTGCACCAACCCAGTCTTCACTATGAGTCATCCATACATCAATTGTCTTCATTTTATTTATTAACCAACTTAACAATCACAGAAGTGCACACACAAACAAAGTAAATATGGTTACAAGAAATGATAGGGGAATGTGCCCTAGTAGGCTAAACCGGCATGGCAGCTTGTTAGACATGGGGAGTGGGGGTCAGATGAGAAGTCACGACAGAGTTGATCATTCTAACAATTGAAATGCTAATCCTTTGCACATGAACGCTCACTCATTCGGGAACAATTGCAATCGAGATATATATATATTTACGCTCATTGTCGTCGGGCCTCTGAAAAGTTTGTTTCTGTTAGTCTGTCCATCCTCTCTCGTTCTCATAATGGGTAGTTCAGAGTGACATTCATTCATGTCGTTATTGAATAGTTGTTTCGGCGGTTGGCTGTCTTGGCGTTCAATGATAACGAATTCCTAGCTGCAGACGAGTAATTCATATCAGACTTGTTCTTATTCTGTCGGTATCGATTGTCTTGAGTTTAAACACGTGGGATGGTTAAAAGATTCAGCATTCTGGTCTGCAACCTTTGTCCTCTCGTAATTGAGAGCAACGTGGTCTGTTGAGAAATTCTCAGTGGGGGTTTTATTTCGGGAGAGGAGAAAAGGGCCTGTCCCAGGATGCCCGACCATAACTGTGCTCATGGGCGGTCCTATGATTTAGTTAAACTCAAGGGAATGGGAGTTTCTTTAATTTAAACAGTACAAAATCACATTACACAATTTCACATACAGCATCATCCTGACTCATTCATCTTTTCAACAATTAGATGTAAGCCTCATATCTGAGGCTATTATATAAACAGCGTTGTGATAATGTGGCCTTATTGTTTCACAAAATTGTACCAAACGGACCAGTTCGTAGCTGGATTCTTCAACGATCTTGTATACCTTCTCCAGAACATAAATGTTTTTCGGACCTTAAGTTCTGTGAGGTGGAAGAAATTCCTTGATCTCCTCATGGCCACAGTATAGAGACAGACACAATCTCCTCCAGGAATTTACGGCCTCTCTCTGACCACAGCAGCTTGGGTGTAGAAGACAGAGGGATGGGGCTTGCTGTACCCAAAGAGGGCAACGTCATGAGGTGTGGTATATGGCCAATATACCACGGCTAAGGGCTGTTATGCATGACGCAACGTGGAGTTTCTGCTTACAGCCCTGATCCGTGGTGTATTGGCCATATACCACATACCTCCGAGGTGTCTTAATGCGATTATAAACTGGTTACCAATGTAATGGTATACGGTTTGATATACCACGGCTGTCAGCCTATTAGTATTTTGGGCTCGAACCAGTTTATAATTTTGTTTGCACAACAAAAAAATTGTTTTATAGATCAGGTCTGTTTTGAGTCTGACTGTAAATGACTAAAACTCAGTTGCCTTCCTCTCGTTCTTCCCCAGACCCAGATTGATCACTACATGGAAATCGCACGTACTCAAGTCAACACCACAATGGCCAAGTAAGTGGTCCCCACCAAGACTGTTTCAATGTACTCTTCTCTGTCAACAGGATGTCGGAGTTCAATCTACCTAAACTTAGTGTCAGTGCTGTCATGTGATCATTGGTATATTCTGATGGTTTTTATTTTGTTTATCTTTTCTCTTCCAGGCTGCAAGAGAAACTCCCTGGAGCCATCAAGCGTACGAAAGCTGAATAATTGACCCTCATACATCTTAATCACCATCCTCATCACATTTATCCCATCTTAAACCCCTTTCCCTCCCCCTCACCCTTCTCTTTCCCTACTGTCTCCCTCCCACCTACCATCTGCACTGAACCAGCTAGGTAGAAAAAACATCTAAAATGCTACTCAATATTCAATGTAAACCGCTCAGCTTAACTACAAGAATTTAGAAAAAGAATGGTGCCTACTGCGCCGGCAGGAAACGCGTCTCTAACGGGAGGAAGTGATGTAACGCTTCGGCATAACACCTGTCTTTGATGCAGGGGTCAAGTGAACTAGACTGAATCAATGAGCTGGTATTGTAGTGTAAAGTTGGGAGGGTGTAGGGAGTGTCATTGACAAGTTAGGACCAGTGTTTGTTTTGCAAAAAAGCAGATGTCTGTACTTTTTAACTGCCTTTCACTGAACATAAGTTAAAAAAATTAAATAAAGTTTTAAAAAGAGCTAACTGATAAATAAACTTTTGGGTGTAATTTGTGGCTAGTCTTTTTCCTTCTCTCTGTGTGGCAGTTTGTATGGATAAACAAAAAAAAAAAAAGTTGTTTTGAACCTGGTACTGGGATTTCACTGTTACTGATTGGCCTGTTATGGAGTTGTTTTCTTCACCTTAAAGGCTTGTATATATAACGTTTCTGCAATGCACTGAACTTCAGATCCCATGAGCAGGTTGAAATAAAAGGATTGGAACACTGAACCAGCTGTGATACTTTTGGTGTAGTTCGCGCCATTTTGATTTGTAGTCACATTTTACCAAATGCATTCAACAGGCTCTGTCTTTCTCTGCTGTGTGAAACAGTTTGCCGCTGCTTTTTAGAAAAGGGGAACTCCCTCTTACAGTAGTCATAACTCGTTTTTTTTTTAAAGCTACTGTTCAAGTCATCAATGTCAAAGTCTCACGTTCACCGGTTTTATTATAATTGTTAGTGATATGATTATTACTTAGGATTGCTGCTGTAGACTCTCTTTTCTAGCTCTGTAAAATGCTCCATAGTATCTTCATGGAGCTTCATAACAGCTTGACTTCTCCAGTGAGACCTCTTGGGAAAACGGTTGGATATGGGTTCAAAGACTTAGCTTTTTGGAAGGTAGTTAGCAGTATAACTGAAACGATGGGTTCAGGAAGAGGTCTGGTGGGTGTTGTAGTCACAGGAGGTTGGTGACATCTTAATTGGGAGGACGGGCTTGTGGTAATGACTGGAGCGGAGTCAGTGGAATGGATTCAAATACATCAAGCACATGGTTTTCAGGTGTTTGAGGCCATTCCATTTGTGCCGTGCCATTTTCCTCTCAGCAGCCTCAAATGCAATGTATTTGTTTTTTATTTGAATGCCATGATGTGAATGTCATTGCATAAGCTGGAAACACATTTTCACACTTCATATATAGGCTGTATCATATAATTTGTTTTGTTCAGATAATTATTTGTGATTGCTTAAATAGTTTTGATTTCAATAAAAACTGTGGTCTACTATTTTAAGGCTACTGCTACGTTTCTGTGATGGCAAAGTGTCTTCGAAGGGAATTTTAAAAGCAATTTGTAGATGGGGAAAAATATAATGGCCGGTTCTAGCTCCTACTGTGATTGTTAATAATCATAGACATTGTGCCCAAACTAAGTTTGCGTGTCATTTTCAGAGCAATCCCTCTACATTTCGCACTAAAGCTAAACGACTACTGTTGTAACAACTTGAGCATTCTCTCTACAATGAGCGTTCTCACATTGCCTCTCATCACTACTCAAATGTCTTAACTGCCGAACGTTACCCTGCAACATTGATGGAACACATCTCTTCATGCATGCAAACCAGTGTTTCATATTGGGCCCCAATGTTGTCAGTAGTCACACTGCCTCACATAGTTGGAGCAGCAAAGCTTCTTGGTTTCCTTGTGCATGTGTGTATATCCAACTCCGTGACAGTTAATCCCAAGTCACTGGACACACTACTTTCTTCAATAGAGTAAAGTCTTACTCAACCCTCCACTCATTACCTCACACTATTGGACTTTTGTTCTAGATGGGGTTTTTTTTTTCACTCACACATTCACCCACAGTTGAACGTATCCAATGTCTGTAAACCACTGTCCTTGTGATGCTGGACGAAAGGAACCTTCAGTAGCCCTGATGAGGACCTCACGATGAATAGGTGTTCCAGACAGTCAGGATTTTCATGGGGCGCTTTGTCATGGAAGGAAGGCAATGCTCCCTATGTTTTCAATAGATTATAATGCAGACCTCCTTTTAGTCTTGATTGATTTAGTGCAAAATATGATAAATCTACATGAACATTTGAAAAAGTTTCCTTGACACATTGCCTTTCTATCTTATAAAAAAATCTAATTCTTGCAGGAGTGGGTTTTTTCAGGGGCGATTTTGAAGGACTTCCTTCTCTTTGGTAGTCTTAGTTTTGCTTTTGACTGTATTGGTAACCGACATCTCAGATCTGATAGCTGTCAATGACAAGTTCACATTCTGGAGCTTGAAAACATTGTGATCCCTGTACTGATGTCAAAGTGAAAATAATAAAAAATGTCAAGGACAAGATTTGGGGTGATGTGTTTGTCAATCTGTGGTCTGCTCTACAACTTTGAAGAGTAAATATTTCAGCATGTCTGAACCGTTGGGATTAAATTGAGTCAAGATTTAAAACAATTAAAAAAATAAAAATAAGATTGGGTCCAGTTTTCACAGATGGAAGGTAATATGACTGGTTTTGATCAGAAGATTATACTGCAGCTATTTATTTTAGCCCTGCATGTTGAGAAACCTAAAGTAGGTCCTTCTTTAATAGCCATGGTAAACCCAATCAGGTATTAATGCATGCATTCATTTATGGTTATCACCGGATGTGTCTAAAAATGACCGTTGATTAGTCAGTTTTACCAAAATGTTTAATACATTCCCCAGATAACCAGTCAGACAATTATTCAGATCCTTCTTTTTATTACAAGGCTCATTGAGGACAGAATGCATATCAACCTTTTGCCATGTACAGGTTGAATACAGGGCAGATACTCGAGAAACAAGAAAGAGGGAAGACAATGAAATCAGTCCCTTTAAAAAAAAGAATTGCTTGTCCTCACCCAAGCTAACAAAGTACCACCAAAGGGTATTTTTAACGTGTCCCCTATACACACACTGACACAAACATACATGTAAATCATTGCAATAGACAAGGTGTATTCTTATTCAATCACTTTGCCATATTTAAGTCCTATTTTTGTACATTTAAGTGCCGAGTCACAAAGCTTCTTACAACCTGATTCCGTGGCCGCTCCAAGCTCAGATGGAATTATTTCACCTCTCCTTGCCCATCCCCTGTATGCCAACAAGCCCACTGCGTCAACTAGGGCTGTGTCTGAAAACATCTGTCAAATCCTTGCTTCCTCCGTCCTTGTTTCCTCAACTCTCAAAGCGCATTAGAGAAGATCGAAGGCCCCCCTGGACCTGCAATGCGCTTTGAGAGGAATTGAGGAAACAAGGACAGAGAAAGCAAGGATTTGAAAGTCAGTAACGTTTTCACACAGCCGAAGTCAGCAACACAGGCAGCTTAGGTTAGAGGAAGTGATATTCAACACTGATGTCCCTTCCTCTCCACATAACAACTGGACAAATGCTGCCATTTGGTTCTTTGAATGAGACAGTTAAGTCCATGGGTTGTAAACGGTTGTCATGGTAAGTGTAGTTTGTCGTTCACACTCTTTTGTTGCCTGTCGTTTGTTCCAGCTGTGCACTGGACAACTTTACTTTCACTGTTGTTGGAATCCGATAGGACCCTTAACAACTACAGTTGACAGTTAAACAATTAAAATTAATGACAACCAATGTGCTACTTTTGACAAGCTAACAAACAAGCACAGATGGAAAAACAGACAATCCCTGAGTTGTTCTTTTTCCTGGTGGTGATATTTCAGAGGTCACTGAATTAAGGGCGAGTGAGGGGGTCATTTCAGAGGTGGTTAATTTGGTGATTTATTTCCTGATGCTGTTGCCATTTTTTTTATGTAGTTAATTGTTGTTAATTGTTGCATAAACCTTGTAATATGTGAGTTACTGAAATGGAAGCCTTGCATGTGAAATCTTCTATAAATAAAGCTAGAATGCTCTCATAAACTAAGTGCTTCAGCTGTAGAAGGCAATCCCTCCACAATCATGCATGACTTCAGAATTCCCATGCAAAATGACATTCACGTGGCATCGTTTCATTTTATCAGTGAAGTAGAAAAAATGGCCGTAATTACAAACATTTTTTGTAAAAACCACGTGTAAAAGTGCTTGTAAAAGTAAATCATAATAATTCAAATATTCAACACTATTTACATAGATTTTTGTGTGTGCAGCTTTGTTTTGCTAATAAGATCATCAGAAATAGCTGTGGGCCATTGTAACAATAGTGCTGTGACACTGGAGAAGACATGGAAGATGAGATCTTCTAATTCAAGAATGAAACAAATCTCTGGAGGACGCCTATTTACCTCATTGTAAACAAGGAATTTCCTTTTTAAATAACGGGATGTAATTGAGTCACTAAAGATGATCACATCTTTAAGTGTTGTTCATTGTCTTTAGCAATTCACCTCAAACACCCTCTCATTCAATCACCTGCACACCCAAATCTAGGTTTAGTACATTTTTGGGACAGGAAGTGCTATATTGTATGCTCGCTGAAACAATCACCAACTGTGCCAGTCGCTGCACAACTCATGACAGAGCTCTACCAAGCCTTGTTTCTAACTTCCTGAGAAAGAGAGACTTGGAAAGGAAGGAAAGTGGGGTGGATAGAGAAGAACCACGCCTGGCGCACCTCGTCCTAGCGGACAAAGAGGCCGGCAGTTGTCTGTCCCAGTGCCGTGTGTCCGTGGTCTTGTGAGGAGAAACAGTCATCCGAGTGGACGAAGTGCAGGGCAGTCTGGTTGTAGCTGAGCAGGGCCTGCTGTCTCTCGTCGGGGCCATACACCAGAGAATGAGGGTGAACCTGTTGAATGTGTCTCTTGATGGTGCTGACTTTGAGAGTGGCTAACGTTGCCCCGCACACCATACAGATCAACCCGTGTCTCCGGCAGTCATAGTCCATCAGAAACTCCATCCTCCAGCGCACCTGGTAGTTCCGCCGCTGGTCCTTGCCCGGGTAGTGGCCGTGGCGCCCCGGAGTGGCAGGCATGGTGGTGACCCCCTCCTCCTTCTTTACGGCCTTGGTGGTGGCCATCTTGGTGGTCCGGTTGTTGTTGTTGTCGGCCATCTCTCTCGCCACAGGGAGAATGACAATGTTACTGGGGTCCACTTCTGTCAGAGAGAGGGGGGGGGGTCAGTCAGTAAGAGGGCAGAAACCATTTGGTGAATCACTTAGTATTTCCTCTTTCTCTGAAAGTAGCTACAGTCTGTCTTTTACATTGGTTGGAACTTAGAATATTTACCTTCTTTCATCTGCACGGCAGGGTTGTCTTCCATGGGAGCCTCTTTGGTCCAGGCCTCGGCCATGGCATCCCTCTCCTCCCGGGCCAGGCTGGTGCTCTCAGGGTGGCATTCCTGGATGTGGCGGCGGAAGCTGCTCACCTTGGCCATGGGCAGGGCTTGGGAGCACACCATGCAGAAGGTGCCACGACCCTGGGGTCCGTAGGCCACCATGTAGTCCAGGCGCAGCCGCCAGGGGAAGCCCCCACGGAGACGCCTCTTCCTGGGTTGGTGGAGAGGGAGAGGGGGTATGGGAGAGGTCATCTCTGGAGCTCCACCAACGCTATCAACCACGTCCTGTATCTCGGATAACGCCTCATCGTTGTCCTCTGCATACGTGTCTGAGCCGATCTGGATGGTCTCCAGGTCATCAGAGAAATCCACCCCAGCATCTCTCTCGTCTTTGGTGTTGGGTTCAGATTTGATGAAGTCGTTTAGAGGGTCGGATTCTGATATGGAGGGATGGGGCGGGGTTGAGGAATGAGAGTTTAGTAAGGGATATAAACACTGAGAATACAAAACATTAAGAACGCCTGCTCTTTCCATAACATTGACAGACCAGGTGAATCCAGATTAAAGCTATGATCCTCTACTGATGTCACTTGTTAAATCCACTTCAATCAGTGTAGATAAAGGGAGGAGACGGGTTAAAGAAGGATGTTTAAGCCGTGAGACAGTTGAGACATGGATTGTGTATGTATGCCATTCAGAGGGTGAATGGGCAAGACAAAATATTTAGGTGGTTTTGAACAAGGTATGGTAGTAGGTGCCAGGTGCACCGGTTTGTGTCCAGAACTGCAACGCTGCTGGGTTTTTCATGCTCAACAGTTTCCTGTGTATCAATAATGCTCCACCGCCCAAAGGACATCCAGCCAATTTGACACAACTGTGGGAAGTATTGGAGTCAACATGGGCCAGCATCCCTTTGGAACACTTTCAACACCTTGTAGAGTCCCTGCCCTGATGAATTGAGGCTGTTCTGAGGGCAAAAGGTGTGGAGGGGCAACTCAATATTTATTTTACCTTTATTTAAACTAGGCAAGTCAGTTGATAACAAATTCTTATTATTAATGACGACCTAGGAACAGCAGGTTAACTGCCCTTTCATGGGCAGGATGACAGATTTTTACCTTGTCAGCTCTGGGATTCGATCTTGCAACTTTTCGGTTACAAGTCCAACTCTTTAACCACTAGGCTACCTGCCGCTCCGTATGAGGAAGATGCTCCTAATGTTTGGTATGCTCAGTGTATATTCAAGGATATAAATGGCTATTAATCAGCGTTTCAATTGTTATCAGAACAAAAGCCCTTTTAGATCAGTGCTGCAGAACAAATCTATGTAACTGGTTTACCTTTGTACACCGAGACAAACAAATGTAACAAAAATAAAATCAGTCCTACTCACTTCAAACCACACACATACAGAAGCTGATAAAACGTCCTAAAGCCACAGTGACTGAAATGAAAAGGCTGCAATGCTAGCTCACCATTAAAAACACATTTTATTCAAGCAACTATTAAAAGCTTGACGTTTCGGCCCTCATCAATGCCCTTAATCATAACAATGACAAAGAGGAAGCCACAGTTGCAGAATAACTCCCTTCCCGGTCCTTTTACCACCCCCACGTCCTACCTCCCTCAGTCTCACCATGTGTCTGGGCCCAAGTCTGCAGGATGCAGTGCTTCTCCTCCGAGCTGTAGACCAGCGACTGGGGGTGGATGTCAAGCACGTGGCTCTTGATGTGGTCCAGGTGGAGCGAAGGCAGCGGGCGGCCGCACACCATGCACACCAGCCTGCCCTCCTCCGCCTGGTACTCCATGAGGAACTCCTGTCGGAACCAGGCGTGGAGCGAGTCGTTCAGGTAGCGCTCCAGGGTCTTGGCAGAGGGCCCGGGGAGCTCTTCCTGCTGGAGGGGGACTGAGGGAGGGGGTGATGGGGTCGGAGACCGGGGCTGGAGTTTGGGGGACACCATACCACCAGGTTTTCCTATGAGAGGTAAAGTGGAGAGGGGATATGCAGTTTAAATGTTAAAGTAAATCAAAAAATATAGTTTGACAATCACATAAAAATGTAATACGTAACCATCTGTAAAAAGACAATTCAGGTTTAGATCATTGGTACAAGAGCAGCCTTTTTTCTTACGACTCCATAAAGCCACTGCACAATGACATCACCCTCTTACACGACTGTAAAAGTGGATCTTGGCCGTATGAGCATGACTGTACAACATAAACACTTAACAGACATGCTCATACTGCCACCAACTGCAAGATCCTGAAACTCTTTATCATCAAACTCGGCCATGACATTTCATTCCATCCCAGTCTCCAGAAACCCCCACCCACCGATGGAGTGGTGAGCACAGTCCAGCAGCTCCTCCTCCTGTCCCTGGGAGATGGCGGCCACCCCTCCGGCCGGACAGTACAGCCTCTGGCCCCCCTCCAGACTCAGGTGGCTTTCCCAGCCCGAGCGGATCACCTCCTTGTCGGCCGCGCTCCACAGTAGAGAGTCCGGGTGCTTCTGTCTAATATGCCTCTTGATGGTACTGAGTTTGAGCGTGGCCAGCGAGCTCCCACACACCATGCAGATCATGCCGTGGCGACGGGGGTCAAAGTCCATCAGGAACTCGCTGCGCCAGTACTCGTGGTAATAGCGCCGATGATCCCTGCCCGGGATGCGGCTGAGGCCGGGTCGGGAGGCGCATTGGACCTTCTCTTTGCGTCCAGAAGGGCCCGGGATGGGAGAAAGGAGGAAGGGGGAGTCCGGACCCTCGGTGACACTCCAGTAGCTGGTGCCCGGGGACCAAAGGGGGGTCACCATCTCTTCCTCGTCATCATCGCCCACCTGGCCATTGGTCAGACCATCCTTCTCTAGGAAAGAGAGAGTGTGTGAGAGAACGAGTTAAGAGATTCACATGCAATAGGTATAGGTTATTCCAGGTAATGAAGCAGTACATTTCAAAGCTCTATAACGTATAATTATATTTTTATTTCTCAGATGGCTCTATCACATACCCCGACATTACCAGATTTATGTATTCCGTTAGAAATAACCAGACACAATAATTGGGGTTCATAATAAAATCGTTAATCTGTGGAAAATATTCTATTTTCGCACGGAACCCCCGCCATCAGAAACCGGGCAGCGACTCCATTTAGACGAGTTAGCCGCCGCTAGTTTCCGCTGGGTGGCGACTGTGCATCACAGCAAGCAACCAGCATGGTATTTTGCCTTTGTTTATAGTGGAGCCACTGAGACAAGAGGGCCATGCTGCTTGATGGCATTGTCCGTCACACAGATTAACTGTGACAAAGGGTGGAGAGCAGACTAAGGGTCGAGTCTCCGTACTCTCGAAACAAAAACATTACAATCTTTACCTCCTGAACAGTGTCCCAAGTCACTTGGCTCTTGCGTCGCTTCCTCCTCTCCGCTTATTATTAATGAGAGAGAATCTGCCTGCTCAGCACACGGAAGGACCACAGGCTCGCTCTCCCCGGTCTCTTTCTCTTCCATTACTCTGCAACGTTACACTATTTACTAATGTTTTCAATTCGCTCTGATAGGCCAGGTAGGAACTGTATTTTTAGAGAATCGTTCAGCACGCGTTTTGCAAGCTATCTAGACCACGAACGGACACATCGCTTTTTGGGTGCCCCTCGTCCCCCCACGCACTCAACCTGGAGCAAAGTTAACTTTTCATATATCGCCACGATATTTGGTCGGTTTTATATCCTTCTTCGGGTGTGAGCCTATCCTGTCCATGATGAGCTATAGCGGCCTCTTGTTTGTATTTTAAGGCTCTGCTTGTCTTCAGGGTGGGGAGCCGAGCTTGGGGCCCCTGGGGCTCCTTAAGGGGCTCCTGGGTAAATTTAAAGAGACAGTAGCGGCATTCACGCAGCGACACGCACACCCAGGGGCCAGATGTGTGTAGGTTAGGTTTTACTGCAAAATTAATTGGACAAACATGTAACACTTTACCATGGTTTTGTTTTCTTACTTAAAAGACAACGGTTAATTAAATAAGTATGGGGGGGGGGGGGGGGCTGTTGAAATGTCCCCCCAATGGGTGTCCATAGTCAGCCTACTTTTCCACTATTTATGAATAATTCCTTCTGTACACTGATTTCTGCATAATCTCAGTGAACATCATTACAATGTATCTTGCGCTGTCATTACTTCGTGTTCATTATAGTGAACTATTGAGGTATTGAGAGAAATACTTATATATTTCCCTTGTGCAAATATTTGCCAAAATGCTCAAATTCGCAACCATGGATAAATATAACACTGGTAGCAACATTGTCTATAATTTAAATATTTGGAAATGTTGCATCTGTCAAATGTTCTAGAACAGATATTAAATGACAAATTCTTTAATTGATTGGATTCTAATTTATTGATTGGTGCAGTTTTCCAACATGGTACGATTATATTACCAATAGTCTAGAATACAACTTTATTATAGCGTGGTGTGGCATCTTGGAGACACAGTATATGGTTAGAAATTGCTCAATTTCTTTGACGATCTATAAACCAAATTTTGTCCCCTGTTGTGGTAGTACGGCTTTAAGAGGCTTGTGTCTGTCCACGCGACGCAGTTTACACACAAGCAGCAAGGTCCCACATCCTGGTACTTTTCAACGTTGTCAAGGAAGGCATCGATAGAGAGAAAGGCTGGCTCGAGGGAAGTAGCTGCTGTGTCCTGACAATATATCTGTCCAAACGTGCACAAACTATCCCGGAAAGTTAGGTCTAACTACCAGGTAATGCAAATGCATGTTTTTTCACACCTTTTCAACCATCCTACTCTTTCACCGCTAGCTTAGATTTACGCTTTTCTATTCATTTAGACAAGGAACACACACAGACAGACGCCAGTCCGTGAGGACAGGGGAGGAGGAAGAAATTGTCCATTGTACGCTGGTAGAGACATAAATATCACCAAATGTGTCACATTTTCCGGTGGGTTTTCGTTTGAATTTGTGGCTCTGCTTTAGCACTCGTCCGCACACTGCATTTGGTATTCGTATGAGAATAAATAAAGAATGAAAAATGGCACACGACAGACATAATTTGTGATAGACGGAGGACTTGGTTTAAAGAGACAGTGCCATTTGTTCTCTTCCTGGTTGTTGTGCATGCTCTTTGATGCTGGCTGTCAGAGAGCGAACACAGCCTGCATTTGGATGCGTTGCAGGATTCATATGCCAAAAAAATATTACATTTGTACAGCCTAAATTAGGAACCACAAATTATTTTATTAATTAGGCCTATATAAATCAGTTAAATAGGGTGTGCACAAGTTATTTCTTGTTGACTTTAATCAAATAAAGGACGCATCTAAGCCAGCCAGAAATTGTGTTAATAAATGCCAATACTTGACAATGATATAAATATATAATTTACTCTATTGAATATTTAGCTTTAATTTTGGGATGGACAAATGGGGTGCAACCATGTGGTTTGAAGAAGTATGTTTATTAATTTGGTTCTAAACTGGCAGCAGTTAAAAACAACTTCAAGATGTGATATATGTCAGCAAACAATCAAATTTCCCAAGATCTATTAGATTCGTATATTTGTCTCGCTAAGCGTGTTGTTTGTTCTAATTTTCAGGACCATCCGTTGTCTGTTAATGTCAAGATGTGGCTGGTGACCACCAGAGATGGGAGACGGACATAACAAGACCTATAGGATGTTACTCAATAGCATACGACAATGTAGGCTAAAGGCTGACGGCATCCATATCAGGTGAACATTGGACGAAGGAGAGTGGGATGAGTGAAGATTCTGCAGCCAGCACAGTTTAGTGAAGAGCACAAGAGGTGACCAATCAGCAACTAGCATGCCAACCACCAAGGGAACTGGAGGGGCTGGCAGCCCACGGGGTCAGCGCTACCGTCCAGCCTCAGAGTTCGACGATGCCACACTCGCCCAAAAGAGAGAGTACTGGAAGACCAAGAAACGAGAGCAGAGGGCCAAGCTGTCAGAGGTCAAGAGGGCAAAAGATACAAACAGAGTGTGTAACTCCTTGGGCAGAAATGCAGTCCATAAGACCCTAACCTCTATGGTGTTGAATCCCAGTGCCTCTTGTTCAATGGCAGGGTCTGCCCCCACTTTGTTGAATAGCGATGGCTCCTACCAAACCAATGTCAGTGGTGCACCTGTAGTTTTATTAAAGGGAAAGGGTTCTGCTGTCTCCTATCATCTGAACCATAGTGCTGAAGAAGAGGACCAATACTCTTCCTCAGCAAACCAAAAGGAGAAATGGTTCCAGAGGATAAAACTTGACAAAGTCTTGCCTCCGTCCCCAACGTCCAGTGCAGGTCCAGGAGAAGGTGCGATGGTCTGCAAGATGGCGGTGAAAAGTTCCCCAACAGGGGGCACTGTGATCGGAACGGTTACCTCAGCCAAACCCAACGGAGTGCTGCTCAACAGTGGCTCCTCCTTGCCTCTGGGAAGAGTGGCTGTGAGACCCTCAGGTTCTGCAACTCGCCAACCACAGGGCGGATTGACTGTTCTGAATGGCAGCTCTCCTGTAGTGTCAACACAGAAGCAACTGGCCACCCAGAGTGTATCAAGGCCTGATGCGCTAACTGAGACGCAAGTTACAGTGCGTGTTCAGCCTGGACCGCTAACTGCTAACTTTACCTCAGCGTTGCCCATCGTGACCAATCAGCCTACCCCTGCCCTCATTCCCAAACCAGAGGGAAGGCCTATAGGGATGAAAGTAACACAACTAGGTGGGACAAAGCGTGCCCCGGTCACAGCCCAAGAAGTTAGTTGTATCAACAACACATCAGCTACACTGGAGATTGAGGAGGACAAAGCCACCAAGCGCAGAGAGAATTGGCGCATCAAGAAGCGAGAACAGAGAGCGAAGCAGGCGGTTAGGTTAACGAAGACTAGAGAGAGAATCACGAACATGGAGATAACGTTGCAAAAAGCTGGAATGTTACCCAACGTGGTCATTGAACGTCCTCCGTCTGCTTTGAGTGGACAGGGCCATAGGCAGTGTGTTAATAGAGTCAGGGTCCCGTTCATCTCAGCCGGACGCCTGCTGAAAAACGCCAGAGCAGTGGCTAGCGTTGTAGTCAAAAGGGAGTCTGAGGATTCAGTCCTGGCTAAGCTAACTGCAGTCAACGCTAATCAACAGACTGTTCAGGTAAAAGTAGAGAATCCGCAGGACGCTGAACCAACAATGCAGACTGGCATGGCATCGAATGTCATTGGTTTTAAACTAGAAGGGGAACCAAGCAGAAGGCTCCTTGGTCCAGGGCAGTTTATCAACACTAGCCAAGGTATGGTCCGTTGTAGGACTCCGAGACAGAGGTTCATTGACGCCCAAAGGAATTTCCTGGGTCAGAGAAACATGAGAAAGTCCCCCTGTCATGCGACAGCCTTCAAAACCTGCAACGCACTCCGAGAGGACCCAACGGAGACACCCGAGCAGAGGGTGGCCCGGAAGCGGGAATACTGGCGTGTCAAGAAGCGGGAACAGCGAGCTAAGCTGTCAGTGGAAGTCCGAGCTAAGATGAAGGAGAAGGATGCTCTGATGCGAAGAGTCAACCGGTACCAGAGCATATTGGAGGATATGAGGAAGGCGAGAGCGGCGGGCTGCAACACACTGCCACAACCAACAGGAAATGGGCCTACCCACACCAGCGCCTCAGAGACCATTGGAGGGTTCATCAAGGAGGACGGTACATTGACCAATACCATTCCCCAAATGTATCTCATTACAGAAGCAAAAGAGACAGGGGATGAAATTGGTGTCATCGGTGGAATGCCTGTTAATAATTCATTTACCAGCCCTAACATACACCGCCAACACCAACTGCTTCCCCAAACCACTGGTGATACATCTAGTAATGTGGTACATCAAATACGGGTCAACCCACCACCTCTAATCCGTCCTGCTCAAGTTAATGTCTCCTGTCCTCCCATCAGCCTGTCAATCAGAAAGCCTCCCAAGTTAGTTTCAGGCAGCCCCCCGAAAAACCTCCCTAATCCACACACAGTCGTCCAGCCCCAGAGTCGTATCACCCTCACACACCCTCAAAACATTCAAAACACCTTTCCTGGTTTGCCTACAGCGATACCGAAGCCGGCTAGCTGGGTCATGCAGATGGCTGTCAAAGCTTCTACAGCATCATCAGCGCTCAACTTGGACCCAAAGCTAACAGAGGAGGAAAAGATGGCTAAGAAGAGAGAGTACTGGAGGGTAAAGAAACGAGAGCAGAGGGCGGCCCGAGCCACCCGCATAAGGCAAGGAGTTCAAGCTAGGGGAAAGACTGCCTCACACAAGAGGCGTAACCAAAGGTTAGCACGATTAGCTGTCAACAACACACTGACTATCAAGCCTCTCTCAAACACAAGTGTGTCCACGTCTCCACAGGGAGACCAAATCAAACAAGAGAGAGAATCAACCTCAACAGACGCTCCATGTCCTCCACTGGAACAACCCCTCTGTGTTGATATCAAACCGTCCCGGTGTTCACCGCCACCACAGACCGAGCCACCAGACCCAGCCTTGAGTGCTGACAGCCAGGCCACCACTCTCTTGGTGGTGGCTTCTATGAAGAAGCTGCTGGAGGAATCGCTCAGCACTGTGGCTGACTGGAAAACAGAACAGCCAGACTGTATTACAGAACAGCTGCCTTGTAAAAGTAATCCTCAGACATGTTCCTACAAGGATGCTTCTGTCCAGATGGAGGTCAAGCCAAATCTACCTCTGCTCACCCTGGAAGATGAGGAGAAGGTCTCCCTGTCTGGTGACCTATCGTTGGAGGTCAAAGGATGGCAGGTGGACGCTGACGCCCTGCCATCCTGCCAGGTAACCATTTGTCCATTGAGTCCTCATCCTAAGGACTCTCCCTTGTCAAGTCCTTGCACTGAAAGTCTGTCTTTCCCAGCTCCCCCTCCCTCTGAACCCCCCTCTCACACACCCTCACACTCTTGGTCCCACACGGCAACTTCCAATGAACCGCCCCTCCCTCGCAGAGCCCAGAGGCTGCGTGCCAAAAAAGCAGGACACCACCACTGCTGCTCCCCAGAACCCCCGAAGCTACACCATCAGCCTCAACAACAACAACAACCACCTCATCAACAACATGAAAATCAACAACAACCACCTTATCAACAACCTCAAAATCAACTACAACTTGAGCAACATCAGCACGCCCCAGCGGTGACAGGCCAGAATGTGACTCTGGAGAAGAAGAGGGAGTACTGGAGGATGATGAAGAGGCAACAGAGAGCTAGGACGGTCAGGCAGGGAGGAGGGGGGCTGAGACGGGGGGACTACGGCAGACGACTGGCCCTCAAAGCAGCACAGGTGTGTGGATGTCATTTGTAATCTTGATATTACATTTCATCACTGCAGATTTTGTCATTCACAATGGTAGCCCTATACCTATCATTTCAATTAAATTTGAGGCAGAAGTATGTTTTAGGGTTATGTCAATTGGAGTGTGGAACTGATGTAGTTTGCAAAGCATTGTCGGTGCTTACAGCATGTCTTCTGGTCAGGCCCACTGTCAAGTCCAACTGAAATACCATGAACCTATACTGAACAAAAATATAAATGCAACAATTTTATAGATTTTACTGAGTAAAATTCTTTAGGCCCTAATCTATGGGTTTCACATCACTGGGTATACAGATACGCATCTGTTGGTCACAGACAACCTTTAAATAAAAAGTAGGGGTGTGGATCGGAAATCCAGTCAGTATCTGGTGTGACCACCATTCGCCTCAAGCAGCGCAACATTGCCTTTGCATAGAATTGATCAGGCTGCTGAATGTTGTACCACTCATCAATGGCTGTGCAAAGTTGCTGGATATTGGCGGGAACTGGAAAACGCTGTTATACACATCGATCCAGAGCATCCCACACATGCTCAATGGGTGACATGTCTGGTGAGTGTGCATGCCATGGAAGAACCGGGACATTTTTAGCTTCCAGGAATTTTGTATAGATCCTTGCGACATGGTGCCGTGCATTATCATGCTGAAACACGAGGTGATGGCAGGATGAATGGCACAACAATGGGCCTCCAAGATCTTGTCACGGTATCTCTGCCAACAAGAAAATGTAATTGTTTTCGTTGTTTGTAGCTTATGCCTGCCCATACCAAAACATCACGCCACTCTGTTCACAACGTTGACATCAGCACACCGCTCATCCACACGACGTCATTCAGTTTAGATTGGCCTTTTACTGCCCCCAGTACAAGGTGCACCTGTGTCATGGTGTTTAATCAGCTTCTTAATATGCCACACCTGTCAGGTGGATGGATTATCTTGGCGAAGGATACATGTTAACTAACAGGGTTGTAAACAATTTTGTGCACAAAATTTGAGAAAAGCTTTTTGTGTGTACGAAACATTTCTGGGATTTTTTATTTCAGCTCATGAAACATGGGACCAACACTTTTGCATGCTGCGTTTTATATTTTTGTTCAGTCTAATTGAGGAAGAGGGGGATATATATGGGATATATATTCTGAGAACTGGACAAACCTAAACAAGTACATTTTTGTAAAGATCAACAAATAGATCAAATAACCTTGGTTATAAATGATTCTGTATATTGTGTCATAAAACTAATGTAAACGTATTCATTGATTTGTGTTTCAGGTTTCGAATCTCCTCATTGTGAAGACACACACACAGAGACCAGTGCAGAGAAGCGGAAGCTTCGGTCTACATACAGCACCATTGCTCAAACTGCAGTCCTCCCCACTTCTCCAGCCTATTTCTCCCCAGCCTATATCTCCCCCTGCTTCTGGACCCAAGGCTAGCCTCAGCATGGACACCAACATCCCTACACTTCTGGTTGGAGACCCCACCACCTCCAACATGGGACAGACATATGATACAACACAGCTCAACCCTCCTGTCAACTGTACCAGTATCTCCAATTCACCCATTGGTGACACAGGGTCCCCACAGACATCTCATAGCTTCAGTACCGTGTCCCTCCCTTTTGGAGGTGGTGTCACTGTCCCCCCATTGAGTGAGGGGAAAAAAGACGGGCTGCTATTGGTGGAGAACCAACAGGAAGCGGCCCCAGGATCGAGCGCTGACTCGCCCCGCGTTCTAAAATGGAGACTGCGAGTGCAGGAAACCTCAGACACCGATACCTCACCCATCGCTACTCTCACACCTCCTCCCAACCCGTTGACTAGCATAAAACTCTTACCCATTCAGTCTCCCAGTCAAACATCCTCTTTCACCCCAACACAGACTCCTTTCAAATATCAAGGTGCTCAGATTTCTCAAAGTGGGAATGTACAAAATGTACGATTGCCGACATTGCAGGGGCTCACCAAAAGCCCTATCTACATAAGCCCAATGGGTCCGCCCAAGCCAGTGCCGGGGGAGTCGGAAGAGGAGACTCTGAGGAAGAAGAGGGAGTACTGGAGGGTGAGGAAGAAGGAGCAGAGAGCCAGGAAAGCAATGAGAGATGGGGAGATGACAGAGAAGAGGCCCTCGGTCAACTGGCAGCCCATCATCCCTAACACTCATCATCCTCAACAGCTGCTTGAGGAGATGGAGACACAGGTAACATTTTCAATGGTCAACATTTCAAAGAAAAGGCCATATGAAATTGTAATAAGTCAGAATTGTATGTTTAACCATTGACTGAACCGTAACTTTGCTTAAATGATGCATTGATACCAAGGGATGAGGATTCAGCCTTGGGCAACATTCATTCCTCTTGGTCAGGTAATGTTTTTAGGGCTGACTGTAACTCTGTTTTCCTCAACCAATGGAACAGGATCCTGACCGGTGGTTCAACACCTCCGAGGACTCTGAACTACGTCTGAGGTGAGAGACACGTTTTCAGACTTCTCTCTGTTTCTGTTACCTCAATGTGTGTGTTGGTAGTAATCATAACTGATGTCCTTTTTTCCATAGTACTTCCACAGAGACAGACATGGGCTACTTTCCTGACTTTGGCCAAACTGAACCTTTAGAAGGTAATACATTTGATACTTCTAGGTCTTTTAATCTAGCTATGGGCCTTTCTTAGAGTAACCTTATTGCCTTAGTAGAAAATGTGGCAAACAAGCCCAAATATTTATACAAATATGTTGGACCCCTGGCTAGTAGAAAGTCATCATGGACTAGTAGAACTTGCAGTCTACTGGCCTGACTGACAAGTTCCCAAAATCTTAAAGTTCCATGTCTCACAATATCACTATCTTTCCTATAGACGAATCAGAGCTCCTTTTCCTAAACGACGATCTTGGCGACAACTATGACGGCGCCATCTCGGATGTTGTATGGAGGAATCGCTACCTCATGGACTACGACCCGCTGAACCAGCTGCTGGTGTGCATGGTGTGCGGGGAGCTCCAGTACTCCCACAGCCTGGAGGGGGTGAGGGCCCACATCGACGAGGCCCACCCAGATACCCTGAGCCTGGAGTCCCCGGAGCACCTTCGCATCCTAGAGGCCTGGGACGAGCAGGTGTCCAGGAGAGAACGCTTCTTTACCAGCCAGCTGCAGCAGCACAGTGGGACGATGGGAGGTAATTAGGCTGTATTATATTAGAGGGCTCAGAGTTCTTCCTGTTCCTGGCGATGGGGAAATTTGGTATTGAGTATTTCTGTTATATCCAAGCACATTTTGTTTCAGGGGACAGTGCCAACCTCCCAGCAGAAGTAATGGTTGATACAGAGGACTCGTCATACCCGACGAACAGCAAAAGCTCCAGAGCGATTAAAAGACTCTGAGGGCAAAGGTGAGCATTTGAGCCTTCATAACTGTACAGACACCATCCATGTCTGTATATCATAATGTTGACCGTAGCTCTCTGTATACCAAGGGGTGTTTTCTTGTCTGTCTGTAGGAACACGTTTTCGCGACACATTGTTTACGTCCTACCTACTTGTCCTAATTTGCAGAAGCACAAATAGCTCAATTCCAGACAGCATAAAACAATAGAGGAAGTGAAAACATTTCTGCTGTTTTCTTTTGTGTATTATCTTTTCCGGAGCAGTTCCCCTACAAAGGATGAACTAAACTTGGAACTGTATATCTGTATAGGGGACATGGAACGACAAGAGGCGAGCTTTACCTCATGAACTTTGGGATAGACCCACACATCTACACACACCCACGAATGTATCTTCTTGCTGGGTTTTTTCCCCCCTTTCCCCCCCCCCCCCAATTTCGTCGTATCCAATTGGTAGTTACGATCTTGTGCCATCGCTGCAACTCCTTTTCGGACTCGGGAGAGGTGAAGGTCGACAGCCGTGCGTCCCCTGAAACACAACCCAACCAAGCCACACTGCTTCTTTGACACAATGCCCGCTTAACCCGGAAGCCAGTTGCACCAATGTGTCGGAGGAAACACCTGACGACTGTGTCAGCATGCACTGTGCCCGCACCCCACAGGAGTCGCTAGTGCGCGATGGGACAAGGACATCCCTGCCGGCCAAACTCTCCCCGAACCTGGAAGACACGGCCAATTGTGCGCTGCCCCATGGGTCTCCCGGTTGCGGCCAGCCATGACAGAGCCTGGACTCGAACCCAGAATCTCTAGACCACTGCGCCACTCGGGAGGCCGCCTTGATGTTTTTGATAGCGCAATTTTGTAGCGATAATCATTCACTACTACTACTACAACACCATGTCTCCTGTGCCCTAAACCAAAATAATATATCAATGAGGGATGTCACTGGGCTCTATAATGTCGCTGTGCTGTATAACATACTAAAGCACAGTCAGGGCTCTCCCTCAATACACAGCACAGTGTTAACTTAACCTCCCTATTATGTATCCATTACAAACAGGTCAGTGATGTTCTTCAATCTGAATGAATGTGTCCTTACTCCTCAATGTACCAGGATCTATATGATCCAGGTTTTTAAGGGTAAATAGCAGACCTGTGAATTTGACTTAGGAGACCATGCGTCTATTGAAATGGTCTACAGGTGATCAATTGTTCAATGATTGATATTCGTCTGTACATACAGTACATTTTATAATTTTACTTAATGATATGTTTATTTAATATTTCTCACAAATACTATCAGTTTTGTATAAAGTTTTGTACTGTATTAACAATTTGTTATTCAGGTCCAAGACCATCAGTTTTATTTCTTCCCTTTTACATTACATTACATTTCACAAGGGACATCCTTGCATGAGGGTTTTCTAAATATGTCCTAAAAAGTACTGGTATAATTATGTTTCTTGCAGCATACTGTATCTACAAGACTGACTCTTTGAAATAATTATTTGACACACAAAACATTGTTTTCATAAATCGTTGTTCTGGAATATATAATAATGTTCTTCCTTTTAATAAATGTAAACATTGTTTCTGTAATGCTGATTTGACAAATGTATTTCTGCACTGTAAATACAACACACAATCGTTATGTTTAAAGGGGTGGTGAAATGTCAAAACCCTTTTAATGTATTTGATTGCCGATCACATTTTGTTTCTAATCTGATTCATATTTCCTTGTCTATTTATACTGTATACATTATTTTTAATGCCTTTTATTTAGTCTGAACAATCAGTCAGTGGCACAGATATAGATTATTACATTTTTTTATTTAATTGTATCCCTGATTTAACAATCAATTATCAGCATATGTATTTTTTATCACTTTTTAAACATACAAAAAAAATATGTAAGATCCATTGGCCTGCTGCTTGGATGTTTCTATACTTCCTATATGTAACAGAAAATGTGTGGAATGGACTTCCATTTGTGGTGGTTTTGGTTCACCGATATACTGACAATTAACGTCCTATAGAGCACGAAGCTTTGGAAGTCAGTCTTCTGTGGTCTTAACAGACTGAAAATGCATTGAAAACAGATTGTACTGTGATTAACTTCTTCTTGTACAGCTGTAAACAGACTGTAAATGTACAGGGGACACTGACCACGCTGTATGATGACACCTGATGAGAATGTACCTCTTTGAATTGGTTCCTACCTTGTCTGTTTTAAAAGGGAATGTTCAAATGCCTTTTCGGTACTAATAAACCCTTTTTTTTTCTATCTTTTAAAAGTGGTTCTGATTTATTGCTAGCTGGCACTATCAAGGAGGGTGTATGAGGCCGTAACTGTATCCTCATTGTCAACAATACTTAAAGATAAGTCAATGTGCATCACCAATTCACTTCAACTGTCCAAATGTTTTGAAAAGGTGATATACAATGGAACAAAAAAGTATTTAGTCAGCCACCAATTGTGCAAGTTCTCCCACTTAAAAAGATGAGCGGCCTGTAATTTTCATCAAAGGTAACCAACTATGACAGACAAAATTAGAAAAAAAATCCAGAAAATCACATTGTAAGATTTTTACTGAATTTATTTGCAAATTATGTTGGAAAACTTTTGTTATTGACCAAATACTTAATTATCTCAATACTTTTATATACCCTTTGTTGGCAATGACAGAGGTCAAATGTTTTCTGTAAGTCTTCACAAGGTTTTCACACACTGTTGCTGGTATTTTGGCCCATTCCTCCATGCAGATCTCTAGAGCAGTGATGTTTTGGGGCTGTTGCTGGGCAACACGGACTTTCAACTCCCTCCAAAGATTTTCTATGGGGTTGAGATCTGGAGACTGGCTAGGCCACTCCAGGACCTTGAAATGCTTCTTACGAAGCCACTCCTTCATTGCCCGGGCAGTGTGTTTGGGATCATTGTCATGCTGAAAGACCCAGCCACATTTCATCTTCAATGCCCTTGCTGATGGAAGGAGGTTTTCACTCAAAATATCACAATACATGGCCCCATTCATTCTTTTCTTTACACGGATCAGTCGTCCTGGTCCCTTTGCAGAAAAACAGACCCAAAGCATGATGTTTCCACCTCCATGCTTCACAGTAGGTATGGTGTTCTTTGGATGCAACTCAGCATTCTTTGTCCTCCAAACACAACGAGTTGAGTTATTACAAAAAAGTTATATTTTGGTTTCATCTGACCATATGACATTCTCCCAATCTTCTTCTGGATCATCCAAATGCTCTCTAGCAAACTTCAGACGGGCCTGGACATGTACTGGCTTAAGCAGGGGGACACGTCTGGCACTGCAGGATTTGAGTCCCTGGCGGCATTGTGTGTTACTGATGGTAGGATTTGTTACTTTGGTCCCAGCTCTCTGCAGGTCATTCACTAGGTCCCCCCCCCCCCCGTCTGGTTCTGGGATATTTTTTCTCACTGTTCTTGTGATCATTTTGACCCCACGGGGTGAGATCTTGCGTGGAGCGCCATATCGAGGAGATTATCAGTGGTCTTGTATGTCTACCATTTCCTAATAATTGCTCCCACAGTTGATTTCTTCAAATCAAGCTGCTTACCTATTGCAGATTCAGTCTTCCCAGCCTGGTGCAGGTCTACAATTTTGTTTCTGGTGTCCTTTGACAGCTCTTTGGTCTTGGCCATAGTGGAGTTTGGAGTGTGACTGTTTGAGGTTGTGGACAGGTGTATTTTGTACTGATAACATGTTCACACAGGTTCCATTAATACAGGTAACAAGAGGAGGACAGAGGAGCCTCTTAAAGAAGTTGTTACAGGTCTGTGAGAGCCAGAAATCTTGCTTGTTTGTAGTTGACCAAATACTTATTTTCCACCATAATTTGCAAATAAATTCATAAAAAATCCTACAAAATTATTTTCTTCTCTCATTTTGTCTGTCATAGTTGAAGTGTACCTATGAAGAAAATTACAGGCCTCATCTTTTTAAGTGGGAGAACTTGCACAATTGGTGCCTGACTAAATACTTTTTTGCCCCACTGTATATTTACCATTAAGGCAACTGACTGAGTTAATGTCAATGCACACTAGTTTCAACACTGTGATTTAGGTTGTCACCTTTCAATCAGGTACAAAGTTCCAAATATAATGAAAACAGTAGGGTACGCATGAGATTTTGTATTTTTTATATTTTTCCAGATTTGAGGCTTTCTTGAATCTTGACACAGTGCTAATTAAAAGTAAGCTCAAGAGCCTTGTCAAAGACATTTATGACATTAAATTAGTTTATAGGGCGTCGGGTTAAAAAGTACCTAAGCTTGGTTTCTTGGAACACTCTCTCTGGTAGAGAAATGGGCTGTCACAGTCCAAATCAAATCAAATTTTATTTGTCACATACACATGGTTTGCAGATGTTAATGCGAGTGTAGCGAAATGCTTGTGCTTCCAGTTCCGACAATGCAGTAATAACCAACAAGTAATCTAACTAACAATTCCAAAACTAATTTATTATACACAGTGTCAAGGGATAAAGTATATGTACATAAATATATGAATGAGTGATGGTGCAGAGCAGCATAGGCAAGATACAGTAGATGGTATCGAGTACAGTATATACATATGAGATGAGTATGTAAACAAGGTGGCATAGTTAAAGTAGCTAGTGATACATGGGATGATACATGGGATGTTGGCTATAAGGATCCTATGACTAGAATGATAGAGTACCCTGTCGCTGGCCGCCTTTGGGGAGGGTATATAAAGGCGTTATACATATGAAATTTCACCACGATGTTTAATAATGTAGGATAGTAACATCTCATCCTGTGTTCTTGGAATCTGAATATCTGGACTTATACTTAGGTAGCATTGTTTAAAGTGGCTAGTGATATATTTTGGAAACACCCTTCCCATCAATAGCTGTTAATTGGCTGACAACATTCCTGGACTCTCAAATGAGAGCACAGCACAAGCGCATGTTCCTCCTCCACAACAATGACTGTGGTTGGAGTCTCCCCATGCTGCCAAAAAAAGGGGTGTTTGGGTAAAGAGAGACATCCCCACAGCATGACGCTGCCTCCACCATGCTTCACCTTGGGGATGGTGCCTCCCAGACCTGCAGTTTTGTGAAGTGGCCTCCAGACGTGACACTTGGCATTCCCTCGAGGTCAAAGTGGAGTTCAATCTTGGTTTCATCAAGACCAGAGAATCTTGTTTCTCATGGAAGAAGGCCTCTGGAAAAGAGTCTAGAGGCACTTCAGCCATTTTGGCACCTGGAATACATTTCAATTAATAGTTGTGCCTTGTTAAAAGTTAATTTTTGAAATGTATTTTCCTTCTTTTTTGAGCCAATCAGTTGTGTTTTGACAAGGTAGAGATGGTATACAGAAGATAGCCTTTTTGGGTAGAAGACCAAGTCCATATTATGTCAAGAACAGCTCAAATAAGTGAAATGACAGTCTATCATTACTTGAAGACATGAAGGTCAGTCAATCCGGAAAATGTTAAGAACTTTTAAAGTTTCTTCCCCTGCAGTTGCAAAAACCATCAGCCGCTATGATGAAACTGTCACTCATGAGGACCGCCACAGGAAAGGAAGACCCAGAGTTACCTCTGCTGCAGAGGATAAGTTCATTAGAGTTAACTGCAGCCCAAATAAATGCTTCACAGAGTTCAATTAACAGACATCTCAACATCAACTGTTCAGAGGAGACTGCGTGAGGCCTTCATGGTTGAATTGCTGCAAAGAAACCACTACTAAAGGACACCAATGAAAATAAGAGACTTGCTTGGGCCAAGAAACACGAGCAATGGACATTAGACTGGTGGAAGTCTGTCCTTTGGGCTAATGAGTCTCATGAATTTTTGATTTTTGGTTCCAACCGCCATGTCTTTGTGAGACGCAGAGTTGGTGAACAGATGATCTCTGCATGTGTGGTTCCCACCTTGAAGCATAGAGATGTGATGGTATGGTTGTGCTTTGCTGGTGACACGGTCAGTGATTTATTTAGAATTCATGGCACACTTAACTAGCATGGCTACCACAGCATTCTGCAACAATACACCATCCAATCTGGTTTGAGTTTAGTGGAACTATAATTTGTTTTTCAATAGGACAATGAAACAACACACCTCCAGGCTGTGGAAGGAGTATTTGACTAAGAAGGAGAGTGATGGAGTGCTGCATCAGATTACCTGGCCTCCACAATCACCTACCCTCAACCCAATTGAGATGGTTTTGGATGAGTTGGATCGCAGAGTGAAGGAAAAGCAGCCAACAAGTGCTCAGCATCTATGGGAACTCCTTCAAGACTGTTGGAAAAGCATTCCAGGTGAAGCTGGTTGAGAGAATGCCAAGAGTGTGCAAAGCTATCATCAAGGGTGGCTACTTTGAAGAACCTCAAATATAAAATATATTTTGATTTGTTTAACACTTTTTTTGTTACTACATGATTCCATGTGTTATTTTATAGTGTTGATGTCTTCACTATTATTCTAAAATGTAGAAAATATGAAAAATAAAGAAAACCCTGGAATGAGTAGGTGTGTCCAAGCTTTTGACTGGTAACAACATTGAGAACCGTATGTTTGCAGTGCATCATCTGGAGTTGCACCTAGCAAATTATAACTGATAAATGAAATACAGGTTGTTAGCGATGCGGTTGAGACTGAGGCTGGCCAAGTCAACAAGGTCCCCAGGGAGCTGCAGGGGAACGGGGAAGGGGTTGGCGTGCTTGAACTTGGGGAACCATCAGAAGATGGTACTTCCTCATAGGGTGAATCTTGTCCCTGAAGATCTGGACCTTAAGTCTGGACATTTGGCATGATACCTGATTATACAGAACATGATACCTGATTATACAGAACATGATACCTGACTATACAGAACATGATACCTGATTATACAGAACATGATACCTGATTATACAGAACATGATACCTGACTATACAGAACATGATACCTGATTATACAGAACATGATACCTGATTATACAGAACATGATACCTGACTATACAGAACATGATACCTGATTATACAGAACATGATACCTGATTATACAGAACATGATACCTGATTATACAGAACATACCTGATTATACAGAACATGATACCTGACTATACAGAACATGATACCTGATTATACAGAACATGATTATACAGAACATGATACCTGATTATACAGAACATGATACCTGACTATACAGAACATGATACCTGATTATACAGAACATGATACCTGATTATACAGAACATGATACCTGACTATACAGAACATAATACCTGATTATACAGAACATGATACCTGACTATACAGAACATGATACCTGATTATACAGAACACGAATGAATGACAAAACAAGGGTCTGACAATGAAATATCTCGCTTCATATTTTAATGGTTTGAGAGCCACTGTTCTGAAAACAGTGGGCCAAATCGCTCTCTCTCTCTCTCACACACACACACACACACACACACCAGTGTTACCCCTATATTCATTTAGCAGGGGCGGGCAACCGCTGCTGAATTATTTCCGCCACAAAATATAATTTCAAAAAACAAACAATACAAATGTGGGGTTTGGTAAAATGTTGTCAGTATAAATATAAATGACAGAACCGGATGTAAAGTATGTAGAAAAGATAACGGACCTATATATTTTTTAAATAAGATAATCTTTGACAACTAACAAGCACCACTAAAAACTAGAGTCAGAGAGAATCTAAAATTCCAAAAGTGTCATGGCATGGGGCCCCCATTGATTTTGTTACATTTGTGTCATTCAGATAGCGTAAGCCATGGCAAAATGTGTAGTATTGCAGGAAATTAGCTTTAAAATAGCAAAACTGTGCCTGTGGCCAAGAGGAGGGTCATTAAAATATCTGGTTGGAGACCACGCAATTGGCCACGCCCCTACGTCAACTTTGCCACCGCTGCTGAAACAAATCGTGGGGGAAACAGTAAATGCACAACACAAACACACCACTGCCCCTCACCCACCATAGTTCTCCATCTGTTCCAGCAGGTGCACCCCGCACTCCTGCTGTCGGGGGTAGTGGTTGAACAAGCACTGGATAAAGTTCCTGGGCACAAACACCTCCTTGGGGAAAACATCCAACAGCTTGTTGTAGACTGTAAGGTCCCGTTCCACACCGAACTCTGGCACCTTCTTCAAGGCTGCGTAAATGAACTCTACGTGACCTCAACGCCATATTCCCCTCTTACTGAAGACATCCACCACTCCGTTGAAGGTGGCTTTGGTCTTGGCCTTCCTGGCCTCCCTCTCAAACAGGTCATCATGAGTTATCAGTGACCTGTCATTGATTCTATTCTCGTCCTCTTAGGTCTGTGGGTACGAGCTGGCTCTTATAACATCCAGGGCTGTCATGGAAACGCCTGTTGAGGACGAGGAAATGCATTGACGAGGAGGTACAAGCAGTCAACATAGTTCAACAAAATGCATGAAAGGGTAACTTGAAACACCGTAGTGCAGGGCTCTCCAACCTTGCTCCTGGAGTGCTACTATCCTGTAGGTTTTCATTCCAACCTTGTTCCTGGAGTGCTACTATCCTGTAGGTTTTAATTCCAACCTTGTTCCTGGAGAGCTACTATCCTGTAGGTTTTCATTCCAACCCTAATCTGGTACATTTGTTTCTAATAATGAGTTGGTTTATAAGATGAATCAGGTTATTTACAACTGGGGTTCACCTGGAACATGGTTGGAGAGCCCTGCCGTAGTGCTCCTTACCCTACGATTGAGGTTAACGATCACCCATCGCTATCCACTCAAATTTAACTACCATGTTGATGTGATTACCTGCGGAAATTCCTATGGATTTAGGGTGTGACATACCTGGCCACAGGTGTTGTGTAGTGTAATTAGGGAAAATGCTGTGGCTGTCTGACACAGGGTGGCATGTTGGACAGCTGCTCTGACAGAGGGGGCCAGGAACCACACACTCTGGAACCGTAGTAGACAGCAGGCACAGTTCATGGTTCATGCATCATGTGGCTCCTACAAAAGAGAAGAGTGAAGCTGACATGATTAACAAGATAAGCAGATGGGACAAATAGTAGTGACACTGAATCTGCACTAATATTAATATATTGTACTAATAAGAATATATTGTGACAGCTTGCAAAACATATGTGCATATCAATCTCTGTGGTTTTGATGGGAGCATGACACAAAAGACAAACACAGGACAACATACTGTATCTTTTACCTAGCTATAAGTAGCCATTCAATTTATGACTATGTCACATAGTATGTGACAATTCAACTTGAGTGACCTTAGAAGCTCGTAAGTTATACGTAGGTAAAAGTGTGGTGAGATTCTCCATCGTATCACGTCTCCTTCAGACATGTCACACCATGTAGAACCCCCGGATGCATTTCCTGGTTCAAGCGGGTTTTTGTTCCCCCATGATTTCAAAAACAAAGACGCCGAGCTTTAGTTCCGCCATCGTGTCGTTGAAAATAAGTACAAAAACACGCCACCAGGTGGCAGGAAATCTCTGTGAATTAAAAATATCAGTTGAACAGAACTTCTGGATGACAGGGGTGAACTCAAAAAGTAGTTCTACAACGTTTCAGTAAGGAGCATATTATTATTAAATACACACATAGCCATCGCAAAACAGGGGGATAGTTATACCATACTTGTCTCCACGAGCATAATTTGTGAAATTCTGGTGCGGAGTGTATGTGAATCTATTGGGCGATTGTGCACTTGTCCCCCCCCAATGTTCAGCTCATTTCCTGAATTTGTGTAAAGTATTTGAGTGCATTATTTTTTTGGGGGGGGGGAGACACACACACACACACACACACACACACACACACACACACACACACACACACACACACACACAAAATCCTCTCTCGCAACTGCGCACGTTGCCATGCGTGTCTCCTCTCTTTTCTAAAGAAACAACTTCAGCGCGAGCTCCCGAGTGTGATTTCTGACACACTCCGGGTACGAGCAGCAGCATGGAAAATACACCCCAAAACAAACTCCACTCTTAGAAGACAGTAAATAACTTCTGGGCGATCAGTCATGGATGGTTCTACGAATAGCCTAGGTAAGTAAAGCATCTAAAATCGTATTTGTATTTAACCATTTCAGACTTTGAGTTGCTTCTTTCTGTATGTCAACCACACAGTTACTTATGTGGGCGTATCAGTCTGCAAATTACAAAGCAGCATGTGTAGTTTGTGCGAAACATGCAATTGAAAAACTGAAAACACACCTTTGCAATTGTATAAAGGAGTAATCGCAATTTGATGATAACCTCGGGCCAATGATGTTATGTGCTTTCAGTTTGTAGGGATTTTGCTATGTTCTTGTTCACTCTTTTAAATAATGAAAATTCACGTTGTTGTATCCTATAGGGAGGTGTGAAACAAAGTAATTCATATCCCCCATCATCTCTCTTGAGATAGGGTGTGCATATGGAGTTTTGGTGAATGGCAGACGTGGGAACAGAATGATATCGAGAATGTTCTCTCCCAATTGGGTAGAATGCTAGATTACGTTTTGCCAGGTTAGTTCCTTAGTTTGTGGTCTCTTGACAGTTTCTATGGCTAGGCAACCCCATTAGCTACACCAATAAACAGGAATGCATTCAAATGGATTGATTTTTAATTTGAATAGTGATGTATAAGCTCCTTGATCACGTTGAAACAACAGTCATATTCAAAGCTCTAGGGCGACAGTCCTATGTGGAAGTTAGTTCAGTGCATTGAGCAACAGGCTAGACACAATTGAATCTCTCCGTAGTTATGGATGCATTTAAAGCCCTGTCAGAGTTCTACAGTCACTGTCGTTGTTGGACCACCATCTGCACTTGATCAACTTCAAAGGTTCCTAGATCAAGCAAGAGAGAGGAACTATAACTATAAACAGCATATTGACATGATGGGTGTTCAAGATGTGATGCATGAACTAATTTGGGAGTACCAACCCATCTCTCACCCAGACATCTTTGGGCATGGTTTTAAATGGAAATTACAGTTATTCAGTTTGTGGCTGTTAATAATTGTCCCCCCATGTTGCAGTAGCATTGGTTATGCTGCTACTGCCTTGGCAATGGAACTTTTAATGGGTTCTACAAAGGAGTAGAATGGGAGCCATTATGGCATATCTGTATCAGTCCCACCTTAGGTGCTGATGTTTTGTTTACTGTCTTGTAAACGGGGGGGGGGGGGGGGGGTGATGACGACGACACACACACACACAGGGGAACAGTCAATGTTAGAGAGCAGAAAAACCGTGATGTATCATAGTATTTTGGTATTTTATTAGGGTCCCCATTAGCTGCTTTCGAAAGCAGTAGCTACTTTTCTTGGGGTCCACATAAAACATGTAACATGAAATAATACAGAACATTAATAGACAAAAACAGATCAAGGACATAACTACATAAATGTAAAAATGGCACACACAGCCTACATATCAATACATTCACACACAATATCTAGGTCAAATAAGGTAAAAGCGTTGTGTCCCCTGAGGGGTTGATATATCTGTTTTTTGAAACCAGGTTTGCTGTTCATTTGAGCAATATGAGATGGAAGGGAGTTCCATACACTAATGGCTCTATAATACAGAATGTGTTCTTGAATTTGGAGACTGTGAAAAGACCCATTCTGGCATGTCTGGTGGGGTAAGTGTGTGTGTGTGTCAGAGCAGTATGTAAGTTGACTGCAAATGATTTGGAATGTTCAATACATTAATGTTTCTAATAAAATAAAGTGATACAGTCAGTCTCTCCTCAACTCTTAGCCAAGAGAGACTTGCATGCATAGTATTGATATCAGCCCTCTGATTACAATGTAGAGCAAGACGTGCCGCTCTGTTTTGGGCCAGCTATAGCTTAACTAGGTCTTTCTTTGCAGCACTTAACCACATGACTGTACAATAATCAAGATAAGATATAACTAGAGCCTGCAGGACTTGCTTTTTTTATGTGTGGTGTCAAAAAAGCAGAGCATCCCGTTTATTATGGAAAGACCTCTCCGCATTTTTAAAACCATTGAATCTATATGTTTTGGTCCATGACATTTACAATCTAAGGTAACAGCAAGTAATTTAGTCTCCTCAACTTGTTCAACAGCCACACCATTCATTACCAGATCCAGCTGAGGTCTAGAGCTTAGGAACTGATTTGTACCAAATACAATGCTCTTAGTTTTAGAGACGTTCAGGACCAGTTTATTAATACCACCCATTCCGAAACAGACTGCATCTATTTGTTTAGGGTTTCAGTGACTTCATTAGCTGTGGTTGTTGACATGAATATGGCTGAATCATCAGCATACATGGACACAAAGGCTTTGTTTAATGCCAGTGGCAGGTCATTGGTAAAAATAGAAAAGAGTAGAGGGCCTAGAGAGCTGCCCTGCGGTACACCACACCCTACATGTTTGAAATTATAGAGACTTCCATGAAAGAAAATCCTCTGTGTTATATTAGATATATAGCTCTGGATCCAGGTTGAAAAGCCATAAATCATGATGTTTTCTAAACAACAGGTTATGGTCAATAATATCCAAGGCTGCACTGAAATCTAACAGTAGAGCTCCCACAATCTTCTATTATCAATTTCTTTCAACCAATCAACAGTCATTTGTGTCAGTGCATTATATGTTGAGTAAATTGTGACTGACTGATCTACAAATAATATTGAGTAGTTAGTTAGTTATGATTTGTAGATCAATCAGTCTCGACTCGCCTTTAAAGTCGGCTGCAATATCTAACGGGCCCAAATATCACATGGAGAGGCAGACGCCGGTTAGCAACTGTGTGTAATGCCTGTCTGTCAGTATGTTTTAGAGGTCGACCGATTTATTCGCATGGCTGATTTAATTAGGGCCGATTCAAGTTTTCACAACAATCGGTAATCTGCATTTTTGGATGCCGATTATGGCTGATTACATTGCAATCCACGAGGAGACTGCATGGCAGTCTGACCACCTGTTTTCCGAGTGCAGCAAGGAGCCAAGGTAAGGTGCTAGCTAGCATTGATTATTTTTATAAGATAAGTTTCATCTTACCATAATCACTAGTTAACTACACATGGTTGATGATATTACTAGGTTAACTAGCTTGTCCTGCGTTGCATATAATCAATGCGGTGCCTGTTAATTTATCATCAAATCACAGCCTACTTCGCCAAACGGGTGATGATTTAACAAAAGCGGATTTGTGAAAAAAGCACAATCATTGCACCAATGAACCTAACCATAAACATCAATGTCTTTCTTAAAAACCTCTCTGGGATACGTGGGACGCTAGCATCCCACCTGGCCAAAAGCCAGTGAAAATGCAGAGCGCCAAATTCAAATAAATTTCTTTAAAAATTCAAACTTTCATGAAATCACACATGCAAGATAGCAAATTAAAGCTCCACTTGTTGTGAATTCAGCCAACATGTCAGATTTCAAAAAGGCTTTTCGGCGAAAGCAAACGATGCTATTATCTGAGGATAGCACCATAGTAAACAAACAAAGAGAAGCATATTTCAACCCTGCAGGCGCGACACAAAACGCAGAAATAAAAATATAATTCATGCGTTACCTTTGACGAGCTTCTTTAGTTGGCACTCCAATATGTCCCATAAACATCACATCCTTTTGTTCGATTAATTCCGTCGATATAATCCAAAATGTCCATTTATTTGGCGCATTTGATCCAGAAAAACACCGGTTCCAACTTGCGCAATGTGACTACAAAATATCCCAGAAGTTACCTGTAATCTTTGCCAAAACATTTCAAACTACTTTTGTAATTCAACTTTAGGTATTTTTTTAACGTAAATAATAGATCAAATTGAAGACGGGATAATCTGTGTTCAATACAGGAGGAAAACAAACTGTAGCATGCTTTCTGGTCACGCATCTCTATCTAACAGTACACTTCAAGTTACCCTCGTTCAAGATGGCCGTACTTCTTCATTACACAAAGGAATAACCTCAACCAATTTCTAAAGACTGTTGACATCCAGTGGAAGCGATAGGACCTGCAAGAAGGTCCCTTAGAAATCTGGATTCCCAATGAAAACCCATCGAAAAGAGAGTGACCTCAAAGAAAAAAATCAGAATGGTTTGTCCTTGGGGTTTCGCCTGCTAATTAAGTTCTGTTGTACTCACAGACATGATTCAAACAGTTTTAGAAACTTAGTGTTTTCTATCCTCATCTACTAATAATATGTATATCTTATCTTTTGGGGATGAGTAGCAGGCAGTTGAATTTGGGCATGCATTTCATCCGGATGTGAAAATACTGCCCCCTGTCACCAAGAAGTTTTTTAAACCTGCATATTTTTAGTTAAGAAATTCATGTTAGCAGGCAGTATTAACCAGGGAAATGGTGTCACTTCTCTTGCGTTCAGTGCAAGCAGAGTCAGGGTATATGCAGCAGCTTGGACCGCCTGGCTAGTTGTGAACTGTGTGAAGACCATTTCTTCCTAACAAAGACTGTAATTAATTTGCCAGAATTTTATATAATTATGACATAACATTGAAGGTTGTGCAATGTAACAGCAATATTTCGACCTAGGGTTGCCACCGGTTCGACAAAATACGTAACGGTTCCGTATTTCACTGAAATAATTAACATTTTGTTTTTGAAATGATAGTTTCCGGATTTGACCATATTAATGACCTAAGGCTCGTATTTCTGTGTGTTTTATTATAAGTCTATGATTTGATATTTAAAAGAGCAGTCTGAGCGGTGGTAGGCAGCAGCAGGCTCATAAGCATTCATTCAAACAGCACTTCCCTGTGTTTACCAGCAGCTCTTCGCAATGTTTGAAGCACAGCGCTGTTTATGACTTCAAGCCTATCAACTACCGAGATTAGGCTGGCAATAGTATAATCCCTATAAGAACATCCAATAGCCAAAGGTCTATGAAATACAAATGGTATAGAGAAATAGACCGAAAATAACTACAACCTAAATCTTCTTAACTGGGAATATTGAAGACTCATGTTAAAAGGAACCACCAGCTTTCATATGTTCTCATGTTCTGAGCAAGGAACTTAAGCATGAGCTTTTTTACATGGCACATATTGCACTTTTACTTTCTTCTCCAACACTTTGTTGTTGCATTATTTAAACCAAACTGAACATGTTTCATTATTTATTTGAGACTAAATAGATTTTATTTACGTATTATATTAAGTTAAAATAAAAGTGCTCATTCAGTATTGTTGTAATTGTCATTATTACATATATAAATATAAAAATCGGCCGATTTTAATTGGTATAGGTTTTTTTTGGTCCTCCAATAATCTGTATCTGCGTTGAAAAATCATAATCGGTCCCACCTCTCGTATGTTCCACACACAGCTAACTAGAATAAGTCCCACTAAGCACAGATCTGGGATCAGCTTATCCTACAACAATTCTATCCTCAGCTATTTACGACTTACAAAGTGAAACTGCCATCAGATTAGCACTATGTTTTATTCAGTCAGCAGGATGGGACTGTCAGTGGGCTGTCAGTGAGTTTACTGTTAGGGATTGTGGGTATTAGGCTGAACTGTCCATAAAATCACAAATGTCTCTCCCCCATAGCTACTTGATAATTCCATGCTGTCAAGTCACAAAGCACTGTTGATTAGGGTCTGAGAACGTCAGATAGCTTGCTTCTATCTGGACCTCTTCATTTGGTTATGGTTTTCATTGCAGTAGTCGGTAAAAGGTTTGTTCATAACTTGCTTTATCTACACATGAGAAAAAATGCGGGTGCTTTTGACATGGTTGACTATATCCAGCATCTCCTTTGCACTACCATCCTCTGTGTGTGAGTGAGAGATCGTACTGGTATTACTCTTGACATTTGACATTCGCTTTATCTGCATTCAAAGCAAGAATGCTCTTGCAAAATTTCCCTCCGATTTTAAGTTTAGTGACACTGTGTTGACCCCAAACAGCTCAAGAGAAATCTCTGTGGGTGTTTAATGTTTATTTTCAGATTGTTTTAATCCTCTTAATCTTGTGTTTAGCTTCAATATTTGCGACCAATGTTTAATCTTCAGCGAGTATCAAATATAGAGTATTCTACTGCAGGCTTTAGTGTGTCAAGGATTGATGTAGGTTGAGCAGCTGACGAAAGTCCACACTTTTCCATCAGACAATGCTACTCTGAATTTTCTCATACGATAATAAGATATGATCATAGAGCAGCGTTTTCTATTATACTTTAGACACGGAGTTATAGCAGCAGACAGTATTCATTTCCCTGCATATATTCGCAGGTGGGGCTGAGTCTGTCAGTGTGTTCTGCTGTAATGTAGCTATATCTCTCTGTTTCGGTTCAGTGTGAAAAGTTACATGGAAGAATGCATCGCCCACAGCTCGTGCAGAAGTGTAAAGTATAGGCACAGGATGTATTGTGGTGGCATCATGCTCGTGACGACATGGGTCCCGGGGACAAGTGACGGGGACAGACGCTCTCTGTAGGTGGTGAATGCCACCCGCTACGGTGCATCACTGGAAAGGAGTTGACAAAATGGTGGGTGAAATGTGGGAAAAGTGTGTGTGTGTGTGTGTGTGCTGTCAATCCTTACTCTTGAGAGTCTGGAATGGAAAATAACCGTCACGTCTCGATTAAGACTGTTTCAACCACAATGACGTAACAGTGATAAATCAGTCGAACAATCTGTTGAGGTTAGATTGCAAGTAAGGACTTTGGAGACATCAAGATAAGAAAATACCAAATTTATTAAGAATCGAAAAAGCATCTATAAAACATAAAGATAGAAACGAAAACGTCCTTATAGCCATAAAACCGCTACTTTGACACCAATTCAAACCTTGATTAAAAAGTGCTTTTTCCTTTTAATTAAACTTCAGTTCTTCAAAAAGTTAGCCTGGGCAAAATATTTATGTTAAATGTTTAACCTTTTATTGATCTAGGTGATTCAATTTCTTTACAATGACGGCCTGGCCAGTGATAACTGAGAAGTGCTGTGCAATAAAAAATAAATCAACTAAAAACATTAAATCACAGGACAAGACAGACATCACAACACAGAAGCACTTGGACATATGACAAACAAAAGTCAATCCAGAACAGTTACAGCACAAGGAGAACAGATATCATAACACATCTAGATGATGTTTCTCTAATTTCCACTCTTTTCTGTGCCGAGTGGCCATCTGAGGTCTTGTGGGCGATAAATGGCTCTACACCAGGAATCATCAACTAGATTCAGGCGCGGGCCTATTTTTATAGATTTGTTTTTCTTGAGCAGATGGTCGGGGGGGCGGAACATACAGAGAGTATTGCAGACACCTTGACTCGTACACATTTCTTTACATTTTTTAAACATTTATTTAACCATTATTTAACTAGTCAAGTCAGTTAAGAACAAATTCTTATTTACAATGACGGCCTACTGGGGAACAGTGGGTTAACTGGCTTGTTCAGGGGCAGAACGACAGATTTTTACCTTGTCTGCTAGGGGATTTGATCCAGCAACCTTTCGGTTAATGGCCCAAAGCTCTAACCACTAGGCTGCCGGGCCAATTCTTAAGTTACAGCCTTATTCTAAAATGGATTAAATAAAACAAAATCCTCATCAATCTACACACATTACCCCATAATGTCAAAGTCAAAACAGGTTTTTAGAAATTTTTACACATTTATAAAAAATAAAAAACAGAAACCTTATTTACTAAAATATTCAGACTGTTTGCTATGAGACTCAATTGAACTCAGGTGCATCCAGTTTCCATTGATCATTCAATTGATTGGACATGATTTGGAAAGGCGCACACACCAGTCTATATATAAGGTTCCACAGTTGACAGTGCATGTCAGAGCAAAAACCAAGCCATGTGGTCGAAGGAATTGTCTGTAGAGCTCCGAGACAGGATTGTGTCGATGCACATATTTGAGGGAGTGTACCAAGACCTTTCTCCAGCATTGAAAGTCCCCAAGAACTCAGTGGCCTCCATCATTCTTAAATTTAACAAGTTTGGAACCACCAGGACTCTTCCTAGAGCTGGCCAAACTGAGCAATCGGGGGAGAAGGGTCTTGGTCAGGGAGGTGACCAAGAACCCGAAGGTCACCCTTACAGAGCTCCAGAGTTCCTCTGTGGAGATGGGAGAACCTGCCAGAAGGACAACCCTCTCTGCAGCATTCCACCAAACAGGTCTTTATGATAGAGTGGCCAGACGGAAGCCACTCCTCAATTAAAGGCACATGACAGCCCGCTTGGAGTTTGCCAAAAGGCAAAGGACTCTCAGACAATGATAAACAAGATTCTCTGGTCTGATGAAACCAAGATTGAAGTCTTTGGTCTGAATGCCAAGCGTCACGTCTGGAGGAAACCTGGCACCATCCCTACAGTGAAGCATGGTGGTGGCAGCATCATGCTGTGGGGATGTTTTTCAGCGGCAGGGGCTGGGAGACTATTCAGGATAGAGGGGAAGATGAACGGAGCAAAGCACAGAGAGATCCTTGATGAAAACCTACTCCAGAGCGATTAGGACCTCAGACTGAGGCAAAGGTTCACCTTCCAACAGGACAATGACCCTAAGCACACAGCCAAGACAATGCAGGGTGACTTCGGGACAAGTCTCTGAAATGTCCTTGAGTGGCCCAGCCAGAGCCCGGACTTGAAACTGATCAAACATCTCTGGGGAGACCTGAAAATAGCTGTGCATCGATGCTCCACATCCAACCTGACAGAGCTTACTTATGTAAATGTGATATTTCATTTTTTTTAATACATTTGCTAAAATTTCCCCAAAACTGTTTTTGTTTTTTCATTATGGGGTATTATGTGTAGATTGATGAGAAACAAATCTATTTCAGAATAAGGCTGTAGCATAGAAAAATGTGGAAAAAGTCAAGGGGTCTGAATACTTTCCGAATGCAATCTAATTACAAATAATTTGTGGACTGAAAATTGACCGCAAGAAGCCCAAACATGTATAATGTTTGACTAAAACATAATAATTTCAAACCTTGCTTACATTTGTTTTTTTGATCACGATTTCTTAAATCAAAATCACTTGGGGCTGATTTCTTGATGTGTTTACAGTGTGTTATATAATGTCCATTATGCTCAGAGAACTTGGGGGTCCAAATATAACCATCCGCGGCGTAAAGCGTAATTGTGTTGTTTTCTTTTCCTACCAGTATCGTTGTTTATCAGTATTCATCAGTGTGATGTTATGGTTCTGATATTTCTTGGTAAAATGGCGTCCAACTCTATACAAACAGTGGCTTAAACTGATCCCTGGAATAACAGTTTGTTGAGGCATTGTTTGAGTTGGCGTCACTTTCATAAAGTCACCATAAATAATGAACGGAGAATGTAGTTGGGTATTTTACTACTTTTAGCCAAGCACTGCTTCGTCAAACTATTTCCAGCTTTACTTGATTTTTAAAACGGATTGAGGGAGAGAATGAATGTGTGTATGATGAGAGAAAGGAACAGAAAGCCAGAGAGAAAGGAATAAAAAGAGGAAGACGTGAGGAGTGGCTCCAACATTCAATCAGACCAGATACCACACTCCACTCCAGCACTCCAGATTGCTTCCAGCCCCCGTCCAGTTCAGTCGTTGTGCATGTGTGTGTTCCTCTCCAGCTTCCTTTGGGACTCACCCTCGGGCCTTGGCTTGTCATGAGAAAAAAAGTTGTAACGACAGAAAAAATAGAAGCTTGGAAATTTGTGACAAGGCAGCTGGGTCTGTGTGTGTGTGTGTGTGTGTGTGAGCAAACAACCCTCTCCAGTGTTCATTATTGTGCTAGACGCAGGTCTGGGCAATTCCAGTCCCCCGGGGCCTGATTGGTGTCACACTTTCCCCCCCCCCCCCCCATATCTAGCAAACGCAGCTGATTTTAAACGAATTGCATTTTAAATTGAAGATCATGATTAGTTGATTATTGGAGTCAGGTGTTTTAGCTGGGACTGGGGCAAAAGTGTGACACCAATCAGGCCCCCAAGGACTGTGGTTGCCCAAGCCTGCTCTAGAGGAAACATAAACCCCTCTTCCTTTTTACTTCCTGGACATTCTATTCCCATCTGTTGTTCCGGCTCCCGTTCACAACCATAAATACCATACCTCCCCTAAAAACAGACCAAGAACACAAACCACTAATTACTTCCCGATGTGTTCAGGAGTGCTATTGGCTACGTTCTTGAACGTCCCCCTGAAAGATGGGTTGTGCCTAAGACTGCAACAGTTCCTTCAGTTCACAAATGAATGAAGAATGATAAGGTATCGTACAGTAACCGATCTCTCCTTTGAGAGTGCAGACCTACAGTACCTGCTGCAACAATGCAATGTACCGTAGTTCTGCAAGTTCCCAACTGTGCCTTTTGTACCTGCAAGTGGCCAGCAGTGTACCTTTTTTATAATGGCTACGGTCTCACCCAGTTTTGTAAAATGTGTTCCCTTTACGTACCACACTGCTTTTGTAGGTACACATATTGAAATGGAACTCTTTATTAAAGGTTGTACTAGTGGTGGCAGTTTTAATGGTTAGCATTAGCAACAGCAGCGGTAATAAAACCAGGCAAACTTTAAATACTCTGAACATAAATATAAATGCAACATGTAATGTTGGTCCAATGTTTCATGAGCTGAAGTAAAAAATCCCCTGAAATGTTCCATATGCACAAAAGCATTTCACCATTGCCAAGATAATCTATCCACCTGAGACGTGTGGCATATCAACAAGCTGATTAAACAGCATGATTATTACACAGGTGAACCTTGTGCTGGGGACAAAAGGCCACTCTAAAATGTGCACTTTTGTCACACAACACAATGCCACAGATGTCTCAAGTTTTGAGGGACCGTGCAATTGGCGCATGCTGACTGCAGGAATGTCCACCAGAGCTGTTGCCGAGAAATTAATGTTAATTTCTCTACCATAAGCCGCCTCCAACGTCGTTTTGGAGAATTTGTCAGTACATCCAACCGGCCTCACAACCGCAGACCACGTGTAACCATGCCAGCCCAGGACCTCCACATCTGGCTTCATCACCTGTAACTCAGTAAAATCTTTGAAATTGTTGCATGTTGCATTTATATTTTTGTTCAGTGTATATTACATTACATTGTAATTTATGCGATGGCTCAAGATTCTGTCCACATTCTTGGCTTCATCTTTCAAGCCCCCTTGGGATTTGATTTCTGAATCATAGCCACGTTTGCTCAGATCTGTGAGTTTTAGCATTTAATGCTAGTCTTGTTCCATTCGCCACAGATAATAGCAGTAATACTGTATTAATAACTTAATTTCTGTGTTTATTTAAATATGATAACTATACTGACTAAAGACCCATTATTCAGAGGTGCAGGCCCACACAATCTGAGATAAATCAAGACAACCTCTACATTATACACATTGTCATGATTTTTGTCCTGTGTAAAGTTTGCGTGAGTCATTTTGTATATGACGTTAAGCCTCTTTCCTGCAGAAACACTCTGGGTTTGGATTGTGTGTGTGTGTGTGTGTGTGTGTGAGCAAAAACGAGGCAGAGAAAGTGAGAACGATTGCATGGAAGTGTCTGTCTGAATTGGGAGGTAAATAAAATAGATCATGTTTCAGTGATCATTAACAGTACACAAAGTCCATTGTAATCTCTTCTCTCTCCCAGCTGTTTCTCATATCTAACTGTTAACATTTTCGTCCACAAGTCTCAACTTCATGCTTTGCAGTTGATCGAATCAGCTGAGGTTTGCCAAAAACGATGGGAGTTGAAAGACTGAAAAGGAATCTCTTCCATGTTGCTGGCTTTTCATTTAGGTTTCAAGTCAGTGGATTGGAACAGAGGCTAATGTGTTACAACCCATTCCATAGAGATAGGCCTAAAATGTAAATACTTGTGTTCTATTTAAAGGTGCAGTATGCAGAAATAACTCCGCCATTTCCTAGTTTCTGTTTGTGACAAAACAAGCAGTCCTTCTGTAGAGAATTATTATACCATCTAAACAGCTGTGAAATATATTTTCCATAACAAAAATATTGTATTTTCATCTGTTTGAAGTAGAGTTTGACCGATTTATGATTTTTCAAAGCCGATATTGATTAATCGGGCGATTTTTAAATGTTTTATTTTTTATTTGTAATAATGACAATTACAACAATACTGAATGAACACTTATTTTAACTTAATATAATACATCAATAAAATCAATTTAGGCTCAAATAAATAATGAAACAGTCAGACAGCTCTATCAAATCATAGACTTAGTTATAACATAATAACACACAGAAATACGAGCCTTAGGTCATTTAATATGGTAGAATACGGAAACTATCATCTTGAAAACAAGACGTTTATTCTTTCAGTGAAATACGGAACCGTTCCGTATTTTATCTAACGGGTGGCAACCCTAAGTCTAAATATTCCTGTTACATTGCACCACCTTCAATGTTATGTCATAATTACGTAAAATTCTGTCAAATTAGGCGGCCCAAACTGTTGCATATACCCTGACTCTGCGTGCAATGAACGCAAGAAGTGACAAAATTTCACCTGGTTAATATTGCCTGCTAACCTGGATTTCTTTTAGCTAAATATGCATGTTTAAAAATATATACTTCCGTGTATTGATTTTAAGAAAGGCATTGATGTTCATGGTTAGGTACACATTGGAGCAACGATACGAACCACATCAATTATAAGCAACGCAGGACACGCTAGATAAACTAGTAATATCATCAACCATGTGTAGTTAACTAGTGATTATGATTGATTGATTGATTTGTTTTTTCTAAGTTTAATGCTAGCTAGCAACTTACCTTGGCTTACTGCATTCTCGTTACAGGCAGTCTCCACGTGGAGTGCAATGAGAGGCAGGTAGTTAGAGTGTTGGACTAGTTAACTGTAAGGTTGCAAGACTGAATCCCCCGAGCTGACAAGGTGAAAATCTGTCGTTCTGCACCTGAACGAAGCAGTTAACCCACCGTTCCTAGGCCGTCATTGAAAGTAAGAATGTGTTCTTAACTGACTTGCCGAGTTAAATAAAGATTTAAAAAATTGGGGCAAAATCGGTGTCCAAAAATACCGATTTCCGATTGTTATGAAAACTTGAAATCGGCCCTAATTAATCGGCCATTCCGATTAATCAGTCAACCTCTAGTTTGAAGCTCATCTGCAAAAACGAAAATAAAAAACACAAACTAAACTTAAGAATAGAAATAGCGCACATAGAAGAGATCAACTGTTTCTTAGACTTGCTTTCAATGAGAATGACAGATCTATGACTCACATTTATACGTGAATTTGGTCGGGTCGCCCAAAAAGTTAGATATTGCAGCATTAATTCTGTATCCCATACTGTGTTGTTTAGTATACACTCTGCGATTAGACCTCCTCGTTGGTTTATTATCTGTAGGCCACAGAGCATCTACTCTTCACGGTGCTGGTGAATGTCAACATTCTTTAGTGCCCTAACTCAACCACTTGAGTCAGGTGTTTCCTGTCCTTGATTAGAGGTTCTTGCTCTCCTGCTACATTCCAGACCTCTTCAATCTAGTGTGTGAAGTCACGTGTTTGCCTATGTATGTCATCATGACCAAGTTCATTGAGTTCAGTTACAGTTCGCCTCAGCGTGGAATTTAAACGGCAAGAATATGATGTATGTAGTGTTATCAAAACCACAGTATAGTGCGTAACACTGCATTCTCTCTTTTCATGTATTGTTCACTAACACTCGCACTTGTCTATTATCCCTTTACTAGCACTGACTTCGCTGATAGTAAATTTTTCCTCAATAAAGTTGCTATGGTTGTGATATGTGGTTGTTACACCTAGCTACCTTAAGAGGAATGCACTAACTATAAGTTGCGCTGGATAAGAGCGTCTGCTAAATGACTCAAATGTAATGTAAATGTATTCCTGTATCATCTTCCATAGCTGCTGTTGTTCTGTCTGTGTGGTGTGTTTCTAGTGAGAGGCTTGGTCTGGCCCTGTAGACTGCTGGTTCAGTCTCGGTCTGAACACAGACTGCAGAGACAGTCTTCCTTCCGGCAAGGCTCAATGACCCCATTGTGTATGGACTGGAGCTATGGTTCTGGTCGTCGTGGGTGGGTGTGCGTGCGTGCGTGCGTGCGTGTGTGTGGGTGGAGTGAAGCCATGGTTCTGGTTTCAGAGATTGCATACAAAAGTGTGCGGGTGTGTGTGGGCGGGTGTGTGGGTGTGGGTGGGTGTATTGATTTGAAGCCATCACTGGAATCTGAAAATATAGATATTTTTCTTGCAGGCTTCAAGGCGAGGGATATTTTCATGCTTTCAAGTCGTTAAGCGGAACTGTTTCTCCTCTGGTGATGGATTGCATGTTCGCTTGGCCACTGCATTCTTATCCAACTGTTTAAAGTGTTGTTTTTCCTTACGAGCCAAACCAGGCAAAACAGTCAAGTGCTCTAGGATCTTTTAGGAAACGCTTCACCCAGTGCTCACTAGTAAGTAGGTGAGAGGCACTCGGTGAGAACCACTCCTCCTCCCAATGGAAATGAGCACACTTGGAGTAACAAATACTTCGTATCAACAACAATGACTGTTAAATGATAGCTTAACTGCTACAGTGGATGGATTCAGTAGCAGCATAGGTTATACCAGCTGTGGGGACAGTAGGCAAAGGGTTAGGGACAAAGTAAAGAGAAAGTATCATGCTGTGGGTCACTTGCATACCATTAAGAAAACGATAAGATCCGTGACTTGATTATGAGAATTTCCAGTTTTTGGGGATTTTCGCAAAATGTAATCCATAGAATGGCCTTCTGGAGGAAAGGTTGTTGACAATATTTTACATTTTGTATCTAAAAGCATAATTTTAGAAATAATTTATCAAAGTTTGCATATTTATTATACATCAGCCTTACCCAGGGCTTTTTTAAGACTCCATTAAGTTTTATCTGTAGGTGCTACAAAGCAAAAAGTGGTGTTATATGAAGCTTTACTGTAATAGGAGTAGTATTTTGATTTCAATTTTTTTTAAATGACATTAATTTAAGATGGCCGACCGTTGTTTTCAACGGAATCTACTCCCATTCGCATACCACTGTTTGGTGGTTGCTGCCATCTTCCTAGATCCAGTTTTACTGGGACAACTACGCCTGCACACTAGCAGTGTTCATTTTGGCACTCTTTTGATTTGGTCAGTTTGACTAAAATATCGTTGTCTTAGTCACATTTTTGTAGTTTGAATAATTATTTGGTCTAGTTATTGTCAATGTTGAAAACAGTTTATTCAACTAAATGCCCTTTCTTTTTTTGTCATAGTTTTAGTCACATCTTATTTTTATTGCCTCATTAAGCTATAGTAAACATACAGTGCCTTCGGAAAGTATTCAGACCCTTTGACTTTTTCCATATTTTGTTACGTTACAGCCTTATTCTAAAATGTATTAAATTGTTTCCCCCCCCATCAATCTACACACAATACCCCATAATGATATCACAATACCCCATAATGACAAAGCAAAAACAGGCTTTTAGACATTTTTGCAAATGTATACACAAAAAATAATTATCACATTTACACAATTTTTCAGACCCTTTACTCAGTACTTTGTTGAAGCACCTTTGGCAGAGATTACAGCCCCGTGTCTTCTTGTGTATGACGCTACAAGCTTGGCACACCTGTATTTGGGTAGTTTCTCCCATTCTTCTCTGCAGATCATTTCAAGCTCTGTCAGGTTGGATGGGGAGCATTGCTGCACAGTTATTTTCAGGTCTCTCCAGAGATGTTAGATCGGGTTCAAATCCCGGCTCTAGCTGGGCCACTGAAGGACATTCAGAGACTTGTCCCAATGCCACTGCTGTGTTGTCTTTGCTGTGTGCTTAGGGTCGTTGTCCCATTGGAAGGTGAACCTTCGCCCCAGTCTGAGGTTGTGAGTGCTCTGGAGCAGGTTTTCATCAAGAATCTCTCTGTACTTTGCTCTGTTCAATCAATAAATCAAATGTAAGAAGGGCTTTATAAATACATAAACTGATGCCACAAAGTGCTGTACAGAAACCCAGCCTAAAACCCCAAACAGCAAGCAATGCAGGTGTAGAACAGGCAGAACAGTTGAAACTGGAACAGGTGGACTGGGGACAGCAAGGAGTCATCAGGCCAGGTAGTCCTGAGGCATAGTCCTAGGGCTTAGGTCCTCCGAAAGAAAGAGAAAGCGAAAGAGAGAGAGCATACTTAAATTCACACAGGACACCGGATAAGACGGGGGAAATACTCCAGATATAACAGACTGACCCTAGACCCCGACACAAACTATTACAGCATAAATACTGGAGGCTGAGACCGGTGGGGTCGGGAGACAGTGGCCGATAACCCCGGACAGGGCCAAACAGGCAGGATATAACCCCACCCACTTTGCCAAAGCACAGCCCACACACCACTAGAGGGATATATTCAACCACCAATTTACTATCCTGAGACAAGGCCGAGTATAGCCCACGAAGATCTCCTCCACGGCACGAACCCAAGGGGGGAAGGGACAACCCGGACAGGAAGACCACGTCAGTGACTCAACCCACTCAAGTGATGCACCCCTCCTAAGGACGGCATGGAAGAGCACCAGTAAGCCAGTGACTCAGCCAGTGGAGAGAAGTGAACCGGCCAGGCAGAGACGGCAAGGGTGGTTTGTTGCTCCAGTGCTTTTCCGTTCACCTTCACACTCCTGGGCCAGACTACACTCAATCATATGACCTACTGAAGAGACGAGTCTTCAATAAAGACTTAAAGGTTGAGACCGAGTCTGCGCCTCACATGGATAGGCAGACCATTCCATAAAAACGTACCGCTATAGGAGAAAGCCCTGTCTCCAGCTGTTTGCTTAGAAATTCTAGGGAGAGTAAGGAGGCCTGCGTCTTGTGACCTTAGCGTACGTGTAGGTATGTACGACATGACCAAATCGGAAAGATAGGTAGGAGCAAGCACATGTAATGCTTTGTAGGTTAGCAGTAAAACCTTGAAATCAGCCCTAGCCTTAAGAGGAAACCAGTGTAGAGAGTCTAGTGTAATGTGATGAAATATTTTGGTTCTCGTCAAGATTCTAGCAGTCGTGTTTAGCGCTAACTGAAGTTTATTTAGTGCGTTATCCGGTAGGAAAGTACAGTCTGGCCAAAACTTTTGAGGATGACAAAAATATTAATTTCCACAAAGTTTGCTGCTTCAGTATCTTTATATATTTGTGTCAGATGTTACTATGGAATACTGAAGTATAATTACAAGCATTTCACAAGTGTCAAAGGCTTTTATTGACAATTACATGAAGTTGATGCAAAGAGTTAAGTTTTGCAGTGTTGACCCTTATTTTTCAAGACCTCTGCAATCCACCCTAGCATGCTGTCAATTAACTTCTGGGCCACATCCTGACTGTCGGCAGTCCATTTTTGCATAATCAATGCTTGGAGATTGTCCGAATTTGTGTGGTTTTGTTTGTACACCTGCATCTTGAGGATTGACCACAAGTTCTCAATGGGATTAAGGTCTGGGGAGTTTCCTGGCCATGGACCCAAAATATTGATGTTTTGTTCCCTGAGCCACTCAGTTATCACTTTTGCCTTATGGCTCGGTGCTCCGTCATGCTGAAAAAGGCATTGATTCATCACCGAACTGTTCCTGGATGGTTGGGAGAAGTTGCTCTCGGAGGATGTGTTGGTATCATTCTTTATTCATGGCTGTGTTCTTAGACAAGATTGTGAGTGAGCCCACTCCCTTGGCTGAGAAGCAACACCACACATGAATGGTCTCAGGATGCTTTACTGTTGGCATGACACAGAACTGATGGTAGCGCTCACCTTGTCTTCTCTGGACAAGCTTTTTTCCGGATGCCCCAAACAATCGGAAAGGGGATTCATCAGAAAAAATGACTTTACCCCAGTCCTCAGCAGTCCAATCCCTGCACTTTTTGCAGAATATCCGTCTGTCGCAGATGTTTTTCCTGGAGAGAAGTGGCTTCTTTGCTGCCCTTCTTGACAGCAGGCCATCCTCCAAAAGTCTTCGCCTCACTGTGCGTGCAGATGCACTCACACCTGCCTGCTGCCATTCCTGAGCAAGCTCTGTATTGGTGGTGCCTCAATCCCGCAGCTGAATCAACTTTAGGAGACTGTCCTGGCGCTTGCTGGACTTTCTTGGGCGCCCTGAAGCCTTCTTTACAACAATTGAACCACTCTCCTTGAAGTTCTTGATGGTCCAATAAATGGTTGATTTAGGTGCAATCTTACTGGCAGCAATATCCTTGCCTGTGAAGCACTTTTTGTGCAAACCAATGATGACGGCACGTGTTTCCTTGCAGGTAACCATGGTTGACAGGAAGAACAATGATTCTAAGCACCACCCTCCTTTTGAAGCTTCCTGTCTGTTGTTCGAACTCAATCAGCATGACAGAGTGATCTCCAGCCTTGTCCTCGTCAACACTCACACCTGTTTTAACGAGAGAATCACTGACATGATGTCAGCTGGTTCATTTGTGGCAGGGCTGAAATACAGTGGACATGTTTTTTGGGGATTCAGTTCATTTGCATGGCAAAGAGGGTCTTTGCAATTAATTGTAATTCATCTGCTCACTCTTCATAACATTCTGGAGTATATGCAAATTGCCATCAATACAAACTGAGGCAGCAGACTTTGTGAAAATGAATATTTGTGTCATTCTCAACTTTTGGCCATTTAGTGCTTTATCCGGTTAGCTGAAAAATAGAGCATTGCAGTAGTCTAACCTAGAAGTAACAAAAGCATGGATTAATTTTTCTTCATCATTTTTGGACAGAAAGTTCCTGATTTTTGTAATGTTACGTAGATGGAAAAAAGCTGTCCTTGAAACAGCCTTGATAAGTTCGTCAAAAGAGAGATCAGGGTCCAGAGTAACGCTGAAGTCCTTCACAGTTTTATTTGAGACAACTGTACAACCATGAAGATTAATTGTCAGATTCAACAGAAGATCTCTTTCTTTCTTGGGACATAAAACTAGCATCTCTGTTTTGTCCGAGTTTAAAAGTAGAACGTTTGCAGCCATCCACTTCCTTATGTCTGAAACACATGCTTCCAGGTATGGCAATTTTGGGGCTTCCACATGTTTCATCGAAATGTACAGCTGTGTCGTCCCCATAGCTGGTGGTGATCGATGGTATCAATAGCAGCACTCAGGTCTAGGAGCACGAGAACAGATGCCATTAAAAGGTCATTTTCCACCTTTACAAGTGCAGTCTCTGCTATGATGGGGTCTAAAACCAGACTGAGGCGTTTGTCTTCAGGAAGGCAGTGGGTTGCTGCGGAACAGCTTTTTCAAAACAATTTGAGAGGAATGGGTGATTCGGGTATAGGCCGATTTGTATATTTTTCTGGTTCGAGGTTTAGCTTTTTCAAGAAAGGCTTTATTACTGCCACTTTTAGTGAGTTTGGTACACATCCAGTGGGGCGGCAGTGTAGCCTAGTGGTTAGAGCATTGGACTAGTAACCGAAAGGTTGCAAGTTCAAATCCTGAGCTGACAAGGTACAAAATCTGTCGTTCTGCCCCTGAACAGGCAGTTAACCCACTGTTCCTAGGCCGTCATTGAAAATAAGAATTTGTTCTTAACTGACTTGCCTAGTAAAATAAAGGTAAAAAAAAAAAAAAATCCGGTGGATGGAGAGCCCTTTATTATGTTCAACATAGGAGGACCAAGCACAGGAAGCAGCTCTTTCAGTAGTTTAGTTGGAATAGGGTCCAGTATGCAGCTTGAAGGTTTAGAGGCCATGATTATTTTCATCATTGTGTCAAGAGATATAGTACTAAAACAATTGAGTGTCTCTCTTGATCCAAGGTCCTGGCAGAGTTGTGCAGACTCAGGACAACTGAGCTTTGGAGGAATACGCAGATTTAATTGAGGAGTCCGTAATTTGCTTTATAATGATCATTATCTTTTCGTCAAAGAAGTTCATGAATTTATCACTGCTGAAGTGAAAGCCATCCTCTCTTGGGGAATGCTGCTTTTTAGTTAGCTTTGTGAAAAATAGGATGATCGAGCAGCAATGGGGGCTCTTTGATACCGCAAGCTAGTCGGAAGACTTCCAGTTTGGTGTAGCGCTATTGCCGGTCCAATTTTCTGGAAGCTTGCTTCAGAACTTGGGTATTTTCTGGAAGCTTGCTTCAGAGCTCGGGTATTTATTGGAAGCTTGCTTCAGAGCTCGGGTATTTTCTGGAAGCTTGCTTCAGAGCTCGGGTATTTTCTGGAAGCTTGCTTCAGAGCTCGGGTATTTTCTGGAAGCTTGCTTCAGAGCTCGGGTATTTTCTGGAAGCTTGCTTCAGAGCTCGGGTATTTTCTATATACCAGGGAGCTAGTTTCTTATGACAAATGTTTTTAGGGGTGCGACTGCATCTAGGGTATTACACAAGGTTAAATTGAGTTCCTCAGTTAGGTGGTTAACTGATTTTTGTACTCTGATGTCCTTGGGTAGGCAGAGGGAGTCTGAAAGGGCATCTAGGAATCTTTGGTTTGTCTGAGAATTTATAGCACGCCTTTTGATGATCCTTGGGGTCTGAGCAGATTAGTTGTTGCGATTGCAAATGTAATAAAATGGTGGGCCGATTAGTCCAGGATTATGAGGCAAAACATTAAGATCCACAACATTTATTTCACGGGACACTTCCACAGAGTATGACTGTGGCAGTGAGTAGGTCCAGAGACATGTTGGACAAAACCCACTGAGTCGATGATGGCTCCGAAAGCCTTTTGGGTCTGTGGACATTTCCAGGTGAATATTAGTCACCAGAAATTGTAATATTATCTGCCATGACTACAAGATCCGATAGGAATTCAGGGAACTCAGTGAGGAATGCTGTATATGGCCCAGGAGGCCTGTAAATAGTAGCTATAAAAAGTGACTGAGTGGGCTGCATAGATTTCATGACTAGAAGCTCAAAAGATGAAAAGTTTTTTTTGTGAATTGAAATTTGCTTTCGTTAATGTTAGCAACACCTCCGCCATTGCGGGATGCATGGGGGATATGGTCACTAGTGTAACCAGGAGGTGAGGCCTCATTTAACACAGTAAATTCATCAGGCTTAAGCCATGTTTCAGTCAGGCCAATCACATCAATATTATGATCAGTGATTAGTTCATTGACTATAACTGCCTTGGAAGTGAGTGATCTAACATTAAGTCGCCCTATTTTGAGATGTGAGATATCACGATGTCTTTCAATAATGACAGGAAAGGAGGAGGTCTTTATTCCAGAGAGATTGCTAAGGTGAACACCGCCATGTTTAGTGTTGCCCAAACTAGATCAAGGCACAAACACAGTCTCAATGGGGATAGTTGTGCTGACAACACAGACTGTGCTAGTGGCAGGCTGGCTAACAGCCTGCTGCCTGGCCCTGTCTATGTTAGTAGATGAGATGAGAGCACCCCTCCAGCTTGGATGGAGTCATTCAGTCCTCAGCAGGCCAGGCTTGGTCCTGTTTGTGGGTGAGTCCCAGAAAGAGGGCCAATTATATACAAATTCTATCTTTTGGAAAGGGCAGAAAACAGTTTCATCTTTGCCTCAATCCTGACTAGACTACCAGTCCCTGCAGCTTTAAAACTTTCCCACAGCATGATGCTCCTACCACCATGCTTCACCGTAAGGATGGTGCCAGGTTTCCTCCAGACGCGATGCTTGGCATTCAGACCAAAGAGTTTAATCTTGGTTTCATCAGACCAGAAAATGTTGTTTCTCATGGTTTGAGTCTTTAGGTGCCATTTGGCAAACTCCAAGCGGGCTGTCATGTGCCGTTTACTGAGGAGTGACTTCCGTCTGGCCACTCTACCATAAAGAACTGGTTGGTGGAGTGCTGCAGAGATGATTGTCCTTATGGAAGTTTCTCCCATTTCCCCAGAGGAAGTCTGGAGCTTTGTCAGAGTGATTATCGGGTTCTTGGTCACCTCCCTGACCAAGGCCCTTCTCCCCTGATTGCTCAGTTTGGCCGGGCGGCCAGCTCTAGGAAGAGCCTTGGTGGTTCCAAATTTCTTCTATTTAAGAATGATGGAGGCTACCCACCACTGCGACCTGTACGCTCTTGTTGGCTGGCCCTCGCTTCATACTCGTCGCCAAATCCACTGGCTCCAGGTCATCTACAAGACCCTGCTAGTTAAAGCCCCCCCTTATCTCAGCCCGCTGGTCACCATAGCAGCACCCACCTGTAGCACGCTCTCCAGCAGGTATATCTCTCTGGTCACCCCCAAAACCAATTCCTCCTTTGGCTGCCTCTCCTTCCAGTTCTCTGCTGCCAATGACTGGAACAAACTACAAAAATCTCTGAAACTGGTAACACTTATCTCCCTCACTAGCTTTAAGCACCAGCTGTCAGAGCAGCTCACAGATTACTGCACTTGTACATAGCCACTCTATAATTTAGCCCAAACAACTACCACTTCCCCTACTGTATTTATTTATTTTGCTCCTTTGCACCCCATTATTTCTATTTCTACTTTGCACATTTTTCCACTGCAAATCTACCATTCGTGTTTTACGTGCTATATTGTATTTACTTCGCCACCATGTATTTTTTTAACCTTTACCTCCCTTATCTCACCTCATTTTTTCACATTGTATATAGACTTAATTTTTCTACTGTATGATTGACTGTATGTTTGCTTTACTCCATGTGCGACTCTTAGTTGTATGTGTCGAACTGCTTTGCTTTATCTTGGCCAGGTCGCAATTGTAAATGAGAACTTGTTCTCAACTTGCCTATCTGGTTAAATAAAGGTAAAATAAATAAATAACGCAAGGTATAATTCAATGGTAATAGAATATGTAAGAATGGACTGACTATGTTTGAAAGCAGAAGTCTAATTGATAACATTATTGGCATTATTGAAATTAGATTTTAACCATCAGTCCAAGCTTGCTATTATTATCTAAACTAGCAAGTCTGTTTGGTTTTCATGGCAAGTACTGTCCCGTCTCTAGTAAATTTGCGCGCTACCTCAGTGGATGTTTTAACATATTTCTACCTGCAAATGAATCCTATCTGCCAATTGAGTCTAAATTATAGCCATGGTGTCAACGGGATAATCAACTCAGGGCTCTATGCGTTCTCTGGAAAATAACGAACGACGTGAAAGGTGGGTTCCACGACGCGCTATAATGAACGACGTGGAATAGCGCGTCGTGGAACCCACCATCCACGTCGTTTTTTTCTTCCAGAGAACGCATAGAGCCCTGAGTTGATTATCTTTTACTTATTATATTCTACGGAGTCATTTACTTTGTTACTATTCTTTAATTGTTGTTTTTGTTGTTGCATTGTCGAGAAGGAAGTACGCATATTGTTGCGTAACCCATGCATAAGACTAATAAAACCTGAAACGTCAAACACACTAAAATATAGCAAATGTGGTCAAACAACGCTGAAAGTACAGTAGGCCGCACTAAAAACAAGCTGCAGTTGGCTCAGAGTCTGATCATTGTTCATATGACATTGCGACATACAGGAATGCTGTCTTCTTTGCTTTCAAATCTGAGGGAATTCGTTGGAAATGTAAACACACATGATCGAATAGACCCAATCCCAAAACGTACACGCATATAGATCAAATGTAAGTCTGTGTCGACTCATAAATATCCTAACAGACTCATATCCTTTTGTTAAACGCCATCTAATTATTAACAAGTCTTCCTACTGCAATGTCTCAGGAAATTAGCAGAAAACGTAGACATGTCCAGAATCATCATGGAATAGGCAGTCCCCACACGTGTGCACTACTTTAGAGAAAGTAGGTCTGCTGATACTTAACAATCAGTTTAGCTAAACCCTGTTCCCTAAACACAACCCTATGATAAACAATTAGAACATTCCACTCCTTTTTTTGCTTAGCTGCTGGAAATTGCGAAAGGTTGAGAAAACCAGAAACATATGCTTTAACTTCTTTCCTCCTAATGGTGGTAAAAGTCTCCTGCCTTCTTTTACTAATGGTGGTAACAGTCTCCTGCCTTCTTTTACGAACGGTGGTAACAGTCTCCTGCCTTCTTTTACTAATGGTGGTAACAGTCTCCTGCCTTCTTTTACTAATGGTGGTAACAGTCTCCTGCCTTCTTTTACTAATGGTGGTAACAGTCTCCTTTCTTTTACTAATGGTGGTAACAGTCTCCTGCCTTCTTTTACGAATGGTGGTAACAGTCTCCTGCCTTCTTTTACTAATGGTGGTAACAGTCTCCTGCCTTCTTTTACGAATGGTGGTAACAGTCTCCTGCCTTCTTTTACTAATGGTGGTAACAGTCTCCTGCCTTCTTTTACTAATGGTGGTAACAGTCTCCTGCCTTCTTTTACTAATGGTGGTAACAGTCTCCTGCCTTCTTTTACGAATGGTGGTAACAGTCTCCTGCCTTCTTTTACTAATGGTGGTAACAGTCTCCTGCCTTCTTTTACTAATGGTGGTAACAGTCTCCTGCCTTCTTTTACTAATGGTGGTAACAGTCCCCTGCCTTCTTTTACTAATGGTGGTAACAGTCTCCTGCCTTCTTTTACTAATGGTGGTAACAGTCTCCTGCCTTATTTTACTAATGGTGGTAAGTCTCCTGCCTTATTTTACTAATGGTGGTAACAGTCTCCTGCCTTCTTTTACTAATGGTGGTAACAGTCTCCTGCCTTCTTTTACTAATGGTGGTAACAGTCTCCTGCCTTATTTTTGTGATGGAAAAGGACTTAGTTCAGTAAATTAGCAGCGTCAGAGTACCATGATGTTCAAGTAGCCTAAGTAAATATGTTTCTCTTGACTCATGAAGTGTCATCCCATCCTTTTAAATTGTAGACAGTGCTGGATGAGGCCATTAATGTTGGCTTTATAGTCAGGAGGCGCGTCTTCATGCAGAATGGAAGTCTCGTTTGAGGAATATTTCCTGGCTGTTAGCAGTATTTACAACACCAGGGTCATGTCTTACTGCTTGCATATTTTTAAGTTTTTCCATCTTGCATTTTATAGTTGTATCCAACCTATGCATTGGTATTGATAGTAGTACTTCACTTCTATATGTCATTTGTCTAGAGGACAATCCTATCTGCCAATTGAGTGACAGCATTGAGTTGGATATAGACTACCATTGGTTGTCCTTATTTTCCACAATATCCACAAATGATCTGACAGCATGTGGTTCCATACTGTCTCCTGATTTGTTGTCATGGTCCATCTGCACAGATGACGTGTCCGGGAGCAGCGCTGAGTACCCAGACCGTGTGTCCATGATGGAGGGGCGTCTGCAGGCACAGGAAGATGAGATCATGCTGCTGAAGTCATCACTGGCCGACGCGCTACGCAGGCTCCGCCTCCACGACCAGTTGATCCCCCTGCTTAAACAGCAGATCATTGCAGGTGGATGTCCAACCATCAGACCACAGTTGTACTCTTAACATTTATTGTGCCCGAAATGTACTGTGCTGGCTTGGATATTTTCTTCACAGCACGGTTCCAGCAAATATCTTGAATGTTTAACCAGGCCGGTAAAGTGCAGCTCGGCTCAGTAGTGTGAAAAGGGTTGAGGATGATTAACTACAGTACACAAGCAATAAGCTGTAACCAATACATTATCCTACCCATGTCTTGTGCTTCTATGAAAATTCCATCCTTGCACTAAATGTGTGTGATTGTGTCCATTTTGTGCCCTCAGTAAACCCTGCAGCCTCCCGTGTCCTGAACCAGGTTTACTGCTCTGACGGTTTCTCCAGTTCCCGTAAACTGTCCTCCAGCTCAGCCCTGGACAGCCCCCGCCACTCTGCCCCCAGGTACTGTGCCAGGCCAGTGCAGAGGGACTGTGGGCATGGAATGGGTTGGCTGGCATGTTTGTCCAGAGCCATATATGGAGATATGGCTCAAACATGATCAATGTGTGGAAATGAGGCATAGTTTGACAGTCTTTGGACTTCATGACCAGAATGTTACAGTTGAAGTTGGAAGTTTACATACACCTTTGCCAAATACATTTAAACTTAGTTTTTGACAATTCCTGACATTTATTCCTGGTAAAAATTCCCTGTCTTAGGTCAGTTAGGATCACCACTTTATTTTAAGAATGTGAAATGTCAGAATAATAGTAGAGAGAATGATTTATTTCAGCTTTCATTTCTTTCATCACATTCCCAGTGAGTCAGAAGTTTACATCCACTCAATTCGTATATGGTAGCATTGCCTTTAAATTCTTTAACTTGGGTCAAACATTTCGGGTAGCCTTCCACAAGCTTCTCACAATAAATTGGGTGAATTTTGGCCCATTCCTCCTGACAGAGCTGATGTAACTGAGTCAGGTTTATAGGCCTCCTTGCTCGCACATGCTTTTTCAGTTCTACCCACTAATTTTCTATAGGATTGAGGTCAGGGCTTTGTGATGGCCACTCCAATACCTTGGCTTTGTTGTCCTTAAGCCATTTTGCCACAACTTTGGAAGTATGCTTGGGGTCATTGTCCATTTGGAAGACCCATTTGCAACCAAGGATTAACTTCCTGACTGATGCCTTGAGATGTTGCTTCAATATTTCCACATACCTTTCCTCCTTCATGATGCCATCTATTTTGTGAAGTGCGCCAGTCCCTCCTGCAGCAAAGCACCCCCACAACATGATGCTGCCACCCACGTGCTTCACGGTTGGGATGGTATTCTTCGGCTTGCAAGCCTCTCCCTTTTTCCTCCAAACATAGCAATGGTCATTATGGCCAAACAATTTTATTTTTGTTTCATCAGACCAGAGGACATTTCTCCAAAAAGTACGATTTTTGTCCTCATGTGCAGTTGCAAACCGTAGAATGGCTTTTTTTATGGTGGTTTTGGAGCAGTGGCTTCTTCCTTGCTGAGCGGCCTTTCATGTTATGTCGATATAGGGCTTGGTTTACTGTGTACCTGTTTCCTCCAGCATCTTCACAAGGTCCTTTGCTGTTGTTCTGTGATTGATTTGTACTTTTCACACCAAAGTACATTCATCTCAAGGAGACAGAAAGTGTCTCCTTCCTGAGAGGTATGACGGCTGCGTGGTCCCATCGTGTTTATACTTGTGTACTATTGTTTGTACAGATGAACGTTGTACCTTCAGGCGTTTGGAAATTGCTCCCAAGGATGAACCAGACTTGTGGAGGTCTACAATTTTTTTTCTGAGGTCTTGGCTGATTTCTTTTGTTTTTCCATGATGTCAAGCAAAGAGGGACTGAGTGGGCCTTGAAATACATCCACAGGTACACCTCCAATTGACTCAAATGACGTCAATTAACCTATCAGAAGCTTCTAAAGCCATGACATAATTGTCTGGAGTTTTTCAAGCTGTTTAAAGTCACGGTCAACTTAGTGTATGTAAACTTTTTACCAACTGGAATTGTGATACAGTGAAATAATTTGTCTGGTAACAATTGTTGGAAAAATGACTTGTGTCATGCACAAAGTAGATGTCCTAACCGAATTGCCAAAACTATAGTTTGTAAACAAGACATTTGTGGAGTGGTTGAAAAACTAGTTTTAATGACTCCAACCTAAGTGTATGTACAGTTCCGACTTCAACTGTAGCTAGGTAGGTAGGTAGGTAGGTAGGTAGGTAGGTAGGTAGGTAGGTAGGTAGGTAGGTAGGTAGGTGTGTATATTTATGTGTAACAGTCTTTTTCATAGTCCTAGTCCCAATCTAAAATGTATTTAGCACCTAGCCTATTTTACCTGCCTTGATTCAAAATGTACATTGTTTTTATTGTATATCATGTTTCACCCTCTGTAGAGCTTTGAGATGTAACTGTATAATGAAAAGCACTATACAAATGTAATGTAGTTTTATACTGTATATACACACACTGGTCAGTTTATTAGGTTCATCTATCTAGTTGCCTCCAGAACAGCCTGAATTCTTCGTGGTATGGATTCAACAAGATGGCGGAAACATTTGTTGTTCAAATGGTATCAAGGGACCGAACATGTGCCAGGAGAAAATTCCCCACACCAGTACACCACCAACCTGTACCGTTGACACCATGCAGGTTGGGTCCATAGACTCATGCTACTTAAGCCAAATCCTGACTGTGTCATCAGCTTGACGCAACAGGAACCGGGATTGGTTGGACCAAGCAATGTTTTTCCACTCCTCAATTGTCCGGTGTTGGTGATTGTGTGCCCACTGGAGCCACTTCTTCTTGTTTTTAGCTGATAGAAGTGGAACCCGGTGTGGTCGTCTGCTGCAACAGCCCATCCGTGAGAAGGACCAACGAATTTTGTGTTCTGAGGTGCCTTTCTGCACAACACTGTTGTACTGCACTGTTTTTTGTCTGTTTCTGGCCCACCTGTTCACTTGCACCATTCTTGCCATTCTCCTTCGACCTCTCTCGTGAACAAGCTGCTTTCGCCCACAGGACTGCAGCTGACTGGTTGTTTTTAGTTTTTTGCACCATTCTCGGTAAACTCTAGCCACTGTTGTGCATGAAAAGCCCAGTCGTTTCTGAGATACTGGATCCGGCGTGCCTGGCACCGACGATCATGCAACGCTCAAAGTTGCTTCGGTCACTCGTTTTGCCGAACAGAAACTGTCGAACAGGAACTGAATTCGTCGACGTCGGTCTGCCTGCGTTACATAGCAATCCACAACCACGTGACTCACTGTCTGTTCGTGCGATCAATTTTCAAGAACAGTGTGGTGTACTTAATAAACTGTCCAGTGAGTTCTTTCACTCACTCACAGCATGTAACTTGTTTAGGAAAGTATTGTTATTAGAGTTGAGTAAATGAATAGTATTCTGTATGATTGTTTGTATTCTCTCTATTATTAATCTCAACTCTATACTGTGTGTGTATTTAGCCAAGTACTAAACAGCACTGAAGGTGAGACTGGCTCTAATGGGGACTCTACATCCCCGGGCCTCATACATAAGACCCCAACGTATGATCGGGCTACCCAGACAGACCTCACTCCTCTGGTGCAGGACCAGGGGCTAGACCGGGTCCCCCTGGCTCTCACCAGGCCCATCCAGAGCCTCTCCCTGGAGGATGCCCTACCAGAGGGGATGTCTCTGACGGAGGAGGCTCGGGCCAAGTTCCACCACATCCAGGGACTAGAACTGGAGGAGAAGGACGAGGAAGGGGAGGAGAAGGACCTGAGTTGGGCATCTTCCATAGAGGATGCCATCCACCCCACTGCCATCAGGAACCTCCAAAGAGATGACCTCCAGGACCCAAATGGCTCTACGGAGAGCTTGAGCTCAGCCTCCCAGACCCCAATCTCAGGGTCCCCAGCCCCCCCTAAGGACCTGTCCGCCAGCCCCCGGAGCGGACCTCTCTCCACCATCCTGGAGGGCAAGAAGAAACCCCTGTGCGTTGTCGCCACCTCTACTTCTCTTCTCCATTCCTACCTGATTGCATGGTTTTGGGGGGAAATCAACTCTTTTTGACACTCCTCTCCTATTCTCTATGCTTTTATTACTACAACGCGCCAGTGTCACAACCCTAATCTAAGAATCAGTTTGCGTTATTCTATTAGGTTGCGTTATGGAAAGCCTTCAGTACCAAGGAGCATACCTTACGTGTCTCCCGCTGGATCCGGCTGCTGTGTTATTTTCCATTTGTTTGACAGGGGCTAAATGTGTGTACACTAACCTGGTAATCAAATCTGAGCCTCATCCTTTAATTCAAGCATGGATTGATTCAGCATGATTTCCTCCATGTGGATATTTCAACAGGGCTTTTCATCTGACATTCTTTTGGGAGATTCTTTCGCTGCATGCTGCTCTATAATCACACAAATCATTTTACAGCTTCCTCTGCGTGTGTGTGTGTGTGTGCATGCACATTTGTGGTTGTGTGTGTGCATGCACATTTGTGGTTGTGTGTTTTGTTGTTTTGTTTGCTAATTATTACTTGCAAGAGGTCTGTTGCCAATTGATAGCATATGTTTCTGTCCATGAAGAAGTCCGTTAGCTCAACCCTGCCACACCATGGAAACTAAGAGGTACTAAGACAGTGGTGTCTAAGTTATGTACAAGGATATGAACTGGGCTATTCAGTTCCAAACTGATCTACTGCGTACTATATGCATGTGTGTTATCACTAGGCGCCACAGTGGAGACCCACTGGGCAAAAACTGGTTGAATCAACATGGTTTCCACATAATTTCAACTCTCAAAAAAACAATGTAATGATGTTGAATCAACATAGAAAACGAATTGGATTTGCAACAAGTCATCAACGTAAGGGCATTTTTAGATTTTTTTCCCCCCACCCAACTTTGAACCTAAATCCAATGACAGGTGACTTTTTTGTTATTGATTTCGTGCTGAGTTCACTGTAGTTGACAACCCAACCAAATATAAATCGAAACTAGCCATTGAACTGACGGCTGTATCCAGTGGGGAGGAGGTCATCTCCGTTTCACTTCCTATTACGTGTTGTGTTGGAACATCATTGGTCACATGACAAGGGCCATTTCCTCTAATTATTGGGCAAGTCATTATCAGGAAAATCTGTGTGTGTGTGTTCCAAGGAAAAATATGCCCCATCATAGAATACACGTTGAAACACACATTCAACGTTCATCAGTGTGTGTGTTTGTGGAACCCTGCATATAAATCCTCTTATGCTGCCTATCCACTTATTGTCCAGAGCTCGCAGGAACAGTGAGAAACTGGTGAAGGACCCCCAGGAGAAGACAAAGAAGCTGCTGGACAAAAAGGCGTCATCCTCGGCCAACCTACTCAACAGATCCCCCAGTCTGGAGAGGTGAGGGAAGTCCCATCCATCAGCAAGATTGTCTTTCAAACTCATTCTCACATCACATTTTCCTACGACTGCATAAACATGACGTATTTCACCAAGTAGTCACTCGTTGGAGTTCCCTTTCTTCTACTATTAATAAAATGACTTTCCCATGAAAAGTCTTGATCTCCCAGTTGCGTGAGCTGGGCCCACAGACTGTATAATATAACGTTTGGTCCCAGTGGTTGGAAGAGTCTCTTGGATATAATGTGTCTGTCTAACAGTTGTATCTTTTCTCACAGCCGGACCAAGGATCTTATCGCCAGAGCAGGTAATGCATATCCAACAACACTAGTCTCTGTCCAGACTCGGGTTGCAACCAGGACTTCTGGAAAACAAGGGAATTTATTGCATGTTCCTGGAATTTTGCAACCCTACTTTAGACGTTCTATAATGCATTATTCAAACTCTGTGTAGTCTTAAATGACTGACTGACAGACTGCTGGCCAGATCTGGCTGTAAGGTTTCATTCCCCTTCTTTAGTTTGGGACACTAAACTGCCTACAAAATGTCAAAGATATTATTCAGACAGCACAATACTCGTGCTTCGTTCATGAGCGTTGGCTTTTGAGTG